>NC_036858.1:31323188-31626399 GCF_002910315.2 Salvelinus sp. IW2-2015 | reverse complement strand
CACCACCCAATCCCTACTCTACACTCAATCAAGCTCTATAAGCTGTCTCTCACCTGCCCCCCCCCTCTCTCTCCTGCAGCCCCACTTCATCAGATGCAGCCCTGGCGTGTGTGGGCCCCAGGCGGTCACGTCCCAGGGAGAAGAGGCAGGTTGTTACGTGTATCCTGTGCCAGGAGGAGCAGGAGATCAGGGCTGACAGCAAGGCCATGGTGCTGGCTGCCTTCGTCCAGCGCTCCACCGTCATGTCCAAGAACCGCAAGAGACCGCCGCACGACCCCGGTGAGAGAAAGAGACTGGAGGGCACAAAGATGGGTAGAATTTGCCCTTAGGTACAGATCTAGGATCAGCTTACCTTCCCTCAAGTCCTAATCTTAACTATTGGGGGGGGTTAAACTGACCTTAGATCAGTGTCAAGAAGCAACTTCATCCTATCCCCTAGACCACAGATTGAAGGATGTATAGTCTTTGTGTTTTGTCTGTGAATGATATACTAGCATTGCTTGACTTACCTGCTTGTGTTTTCCAGAGCATTACGACCCTCTCTTCATGCACCCTGACCTGTCGTTTGGCACACACACAGGCAGCTGTGGCCACATCATGCACTCTCACTGTTGGCAGAGGTGAGCCAGACTCAGGGTTCTACAGCGCTGGGGCAGGGCAGTATGACACATACAGGGGGTTGTGTTAAATGGAACGTTTGGATCTTGAGGATTCAGTGGGCCTGTGGAGTTGACTGTTGGTTGGGTTTAAAACTCAATAGTTGTCGTCTCCTGTGTGTGTGTGCAGGTATTTTGAGGCGGTGCAGGCCAAGGAGCAGCGGCGTCAACAGCGACTGCGCGTCCACACCAGCTACGATGTGGGGAACGGGGAGTTCCTGTGTCCGCTGTGCGAGTGCCTCAGTAACACTGTCATTCCACTGCTCCCCGGCACCAAGGGCTCCAACAGGTACCCAATCACACTATATCATAATAATATATGCCTTTTAGCAGTCGCTTTTACCCAAAGCGACTTGGTCATGCTGCATACATTTAACTTACGGGTGAACCCTCTATCCTAGCGTTGCAAGCGCCAACTCCGCTACAGAGGACACGCGCGCGTTAATTTGGTGTGCATCTCTCATTGTCTAATTTGGTTTGCTTTCCATTACCTGTGCTCATCTGAAAATGATGGATAAGTGAATGCAGATAGTGAATTCTCAATGGGAATTTGCTTTCACCCGTCCAGTTCCTTCAGATCGGTGCAGATGAAGGGGACGAGAGGAATCCGCTTAAGACTACTGGGATGCAGGAAACCACACTTGACTGGTACAGGGTCACAGTGACCACACACTGATTAGCGGTTGTGACAAGATGAACCCACTCTGGTGCCTCGCCTCTCATTCACCTCCAACCAGTCCATCCCCCCCCAATTAAACCAGTGTAATTCCTTTCAAGAGTTCTGATGTCAACAGTACCACTCCTCTCACGTGAGGTCAAGGCTCACTCGGCACTAACGCTCAGTCGTCACCTCCACAACTACACAGAGGTCATTCAGATCGTTTACACTTTCACATAGAGAACGCTGAGAAAAGGTTTCAAGAGAAAAGACCATGCTAGCAAATGTATGTGTTCGTTCTTTTTATACAATTCAGGTCATTATTGTTAAATAAAATATGTTCTGAATGACTTACCTGGTTAAATAAATATTATTCAAAGAATGGTTCTGATGCATGTACAAAACATTAGGAACACCTGCTCTTTCCATGACGTAGACTGACCAGGTGAATCCAGGTAAAAGCTATGATCCCTTATTAATGTAACTTGTTAAATCCACTTCAATCAGTGTAGATGAAAAAGAGACAGGTTAAAGAAGGATTTTTAAGCCTTGAGACAATTGAGACATGGCTTGGTTATGTGTGCCATTCAGAGGGTGAATGGGCAAGACAAAAGATTGAAGTGCCTTTGAACGGGGTATGGTAGTAGGTGCCAGGCACACTAGTTTGTGTCAAGAACTGCACCGCTGCTGGGTTTTTCACGCTCAACAGTTTACCGTATGTATCAAGGAAGGTCCACCACCCAAAGGACATCTGGCCAACTTGACACAAGTTGTGGGAAGCATTGAGTCCACATGGGCCAGCATCCCAGTGGAACGCTTTCGACACCTTGTAGAGTCCATGCCCACGACCAAAGGGGGTGCAATGCAATAATAAGGTGTTCCTAGCGTTTTGTAAACTCGGTGTATCCCAACAGCCTTGTTATTAGCATGCCAAATGAAGAAGCAATGGCCAGCCCATATTTATATGCTTCTCCAGAAGTGTGACAATGAGTAGGTCAGTCCACTGACCAGTCGCCTTCTCTTTCCTCTCTCCAGTTGTGAGCAGCCTGGTCTTGGTCAGTGGCTAAAGATCAGTGGTCAGCAGATCAAGGCCATGCACTCTGCCCACAGGAAACTCCAGCCCGTCGGTGAGTTCCTTCCCGCGCAGATCATTCTCATCATCGCACCACACATTCATACGTTCAACGTAACACATTAGAGGTCACTGTATATCAGCATTGAGATGAAAGTGTTTCTGAGGTGATATACGACAGAATGTGTCTATGCGTTCACGTTATGTCACTAACCTGTGTGTGTAACCTGTGTGTGTGTGTGTAGGTGTTGACGCTGTTGAAGAGATGGTAGAAGAGGGGTGCTCTGCCCCTGAGAGTTTTAGGATAGACTACACGCCCATGTAAGTGACTGCTCATGACTGACACTGTAACCCATTTTATGGGAAAGATACTTTTTGGGCTCCGGGCAGTTGACAATGTCTTAAAGAGTAAACCAAGACATCTTTGGGTTAGTTCGATTGGCTTCCTCTGATTTTGATGTTGTTCACGTACCCGTCTCTTTAGGAGTCCTTACTCCAGCACCATAAAGGAGATGCTGACGACGTTTGGGACGGCGACCTACAAAGTTGGCCTTAAGGTGCACCCCAACGAGCAGGACCCCCGCGTGCCCATCATGTGCTGGGGCAGCTGTGCCTACACCATCCAGTCTATCGGTAATACACACACAGACAGAAAAAAAAGATGATTGACAAGAATTAGAGAACCAACATAGTTTGACCTTACTAAGGTACGCTAGCGTCCCACCTGGCCAACATCCAGTGAAATTGCAGAGCGCCAAATTCAAAAACAGATATACTCATTATAAAAAGTCATAAAACATACAAGTGTTATACATAGGTTTAAAGATTAACTTCTTGTTAATCCAACCACGGTGTCAGATTTCAAAAAGGCTTTACGGCGAAAGCATACCATGCGATTATCTGAGAACAGCGCCCAGCAGACAAATCATTACAAACAGTAACCAGCCAAGTAGAAGAGTTACACAAGTCAGAAATGGAGAATCACTTACCTCTGATGATCTTCATATGGTTGCGCTCAGAAGACATTCATTTACTCAATAAATGTTCGTTTTGCTTGATAAAGTCTCTCTTTATATCCAAAAACCTCCGTTCTGTTCGCGTTTTCTTCAGTAATCCACAGGCTCAAACGCAGTCACAACAAGCAGACGAAAAATCCAAATAGTATCCGTGAAGTTCGTAGAAACATGTCAAACGATGTTTATAATCATACCTAAGGTTGTTTTTAGCCTAAATAATCGATAATATTTCAACCGGACAATAACGTCGTCAACATAAAAGGTAAACAAGAAAGGCGAGCTCTCGGTCGCGCTCTTGAAAAAGCTGTGACACTGTAGGGTCCAGTCATTCAGACTGGTCTTACTCCCTCATTTGTCAGAATACAAGCCTGAAACAATTTCTAAAGACTGTTGACATCTAGTGGAAGGCATAGGAAGTGCAATTTTAGTCCTAAGTCGATGGATACTGTAAAGGCATTCAATAGAAAACAACAAAAATAAAAAAAATCCTACTTCCTGGATGGATTTTTCTCAGGTTTTCGCCTGCCAAATCAGTTCAATTAATATGTTGCTGAGAATGGTCCACAGATGTCCAAACACAACATTCGTTTCTCTCATTGTGATGTTCAATGTTTCTTCTTTCATTTTGCAGAGCGACTGTTGGTGGACGAGGAGAAGCCTTTATTTGGAAGTTTACCTTGCAGACAGGTAAACGACGACAACCTCTCCTTCTAACCTATGAGTCACTGGACTTCTAGGAAGTAGTGTTATGCGGAGAGGTGCTGAGACATATTTGACACCGGTGTTTGTGTGTGCAGGATGACTGCCTGAGCTCCCTGGCCAGGTTTGGCTCAGCGTGTTGGACTGCAGCCTCTCAGCCCTCCGTGCAGGGCCACTACATCAGACTGGTAGCAGGTAGGACAGACACTGTCGACGGGCACCTGCAGGGCCAATAGGCTGGTCTTTTCAGTGCCTGAATTCAAATTCACATGTTGTGTTAATGTTGTATATGTTGAGGCTTTTTTTTGGTCTAGGCATTTGAGTTGTATAGTTTTATTGATGGGGTGTGTGTGTTTTGTGTAGCATTGATTCCAGACCCCCAGGTGGAGACCTCTCCCTGTATCCTGGACATAGACATGTTGCACCTTCTGGTGAGTCCCCGTCCATCAGACATACAGAACCAGCCAAAAGTTTGGACACACCTACTCATTCAAGGGTTTTTCTTTATTTTTACTTTTTTATATTTTCTACATTGTAGAATAATAGTGAAGACACATGGAATCATGTAGTAACCAAAAAAGTGTTAAACATATCAAAATATATTTTAGATTCTTCAAAGTAGCCACCCTTTGCCTTGATGACAGCTTTGCACACTCATGGCATTATCTCAACCAGCTTCATGGGGTAGTTACCTGGAATGCATTTCAATGAACAGGTGTGCCTTGTTAATTTGCGGAATTTATTTCCTTAATGCGTTTGAGCCAATCAGTTGTGTTGTGACAAGGTATGCGTGGTATACCGAAGATGGCCCTATTTAGTAAAAGACCAAGTCCATATTATGGCGTGTCCTAACTTTTGACTGGTACTATACATGCCAAGTGGTATATCATATCTCTGGCCTCCCAGATCATAAGCGAACCAATTGTTGACTCTGACCATAAAACATTAATAATGTTTACATACTGCTATACTCATTTCATATGTATATACTGTATTTTAGTCAATGCCACTCTGACAATGCTCGTTCTGATATTTATATATTAATTCCATTATTTAATTTTTAGATTTGTGTGTGTCGTTGTAAATTGTTACATATTATTGCACTGTTGGAGCTAGGAACACAAGCATTTCGCTACACCCGCAATAACATCTGCTAAATATGTGTATGTGAGCAATAAAATGTGATTTTTGTGTTTAAGTGTTAAGTCAATACCGATCCCTCTCTCAGGTGAGTGTGGTGCTGTCTTACGGGTCGGTCCATTCCCAGGACTCTTCAGGGCTGAGCGTAGACGCTGTCCAGCTGCACTTCTTCCACCTCATCACTGTGGCTCACATGGTCCAGATGCTGCTCACGTCAGGCCCAGGTAAGGAGAGAGAGCACCCTACACCTGGACAGGGTGCGTGTGTGTGGAAATGTGTCTGCATGCATATTAAAGCTCTCTCAACCCCAGCTAAAATCGTACCTTTTGGATAGTTGAGGAGAGGGTACTTACGAGTCGTCGAAGTTAACCGCTGTCAAACATGAAACGTGTTTGTACGGCGTAGAGAAAGGACCAAACATATACGTTGTGTGTGTCAACAGAGGAGGTGACCATGGAGCAGGAGAGTGGGGGAGCAGAGAGGGAAGAGGAGGAGGACATCTGTGCTCTCTACAACACCCTCAGAACACACCTGGGAAGGTGAGGCGACACTGACTCTGTAGCTATGACACGTTGCCGTGAACCCCCCCCCAGACTACACCCTCGTCTACCCTATCCACCAAGCAGCCAGCTTTTCCCCCAGTATTGTCGCGGTAATGCGCGCGTTGTGCTTGAACCATGCTGTGAGTGATTTTTCTAATGTGTGTGTGTGTGGTGACAGTTCCCTGCCTGAGGTGGGCTCTGGTTGGCACCTGTGGCGTTGCGTGAAGACTGGTATCTTGCCCTACCTGAGAGGAGCTGCACTCTTCTTCCACCACCTTAACGGGGTTCCTACGCCCCCAGAGCTGCATGGTAACTACAACATGGATACGCACACACACAGGGCTGGCACGCTAATTGTATAATCGTGTAACCAATGATTATGGGTGAAGACCGTGAATAAGAGCTGCCATAACCCTTCAATCCTTTCATTTGAAATAATATTTGACGCAATGGCCGTAGTGTAAAAGAATGATAATCTGTCTAGATATCCAACTGTCTCCATTTCCTCCCAACGTACACTCTCCTTCAGAAATGCACTCTCTTTGACGCTGTAGCCAGTATTATCTGTACCAGCTACAGTAGGAATAATTCTCTGGTTTGTAAAGGTGTTAAAAAGATGCTGAAATCTGACCTGAATCACCACTGTCTGCTTGGTGAGTGTGGGACATTTTATAAGCGAAAGTGAATCGTCAATGTTATAAAAACCGAAGTTCGCGAACGTTAAGGGCTCGATTCAATCCATATCGCCGAAGTCCAGCACTATAGCGCGCTTGGAATTTTAAATGTAATTTCCGATTGAGCCGACATGCAGCATTTACCACGAATGCAGTCTCCCTGTGAATGTGGGAACATTGCCTTTAAATTTCAATCGCYCTATTGCACTGAACTTCGGCTGTATGGATTGAATCGAGAGCCAAGTCTGTAGGCGTGACCCAAAGGCATGACCACTGTGTGATAGATTGTTTACTCCGGTTTCTAGGCAACACAACACAAGTGGGCCACTGCTACAGCAGCAGAGAGGAGGGGAGAGAGGAGAGACAATTAGCGCATGCTTTTAATTTAGCAGTTTGAACAGTTATATCGGTGATTGTGGTTATTCCATGATAGGCACAGCCTTACACTTATATTCAAGTGTGTGTATCTCTCTCACACTTTTACACTCTTACTGATCTTTGAACACGTACACTGTACCAAACGCAGCCATGCTGTTGATGTTCACTCTCGGTGTCTCTTCTAGCTCTGTGTCCTGGTCAGTGGGAGGTGCTGTGTGGATACCTCAGTCTGCCCTCCAACCTGCTTCAGCTTTACCACAGTCAGAAGGAGCTACTGGAGCCCTTACTGCACGGGTAAGAGTCTCCTTCGCTCGCGCCAGTAACCTGTCTTTTCTCCTCTTGTATCCTCTGAATGGTTCAGAAGTGCCAGCTGCATGACTGATTGATGTACTGTATGTCATAGTCACACTGATGGGGGAAAGTTTATTTCATTTAGCATCTTGTCCTCCTGTCCTGTAGGTGGTGCTCTCACCCAGGTGTACGACAGACCCTCCAGGGAGGTGGCGTTCTCGTGAGGTCAGTGCTGCTATTTTACTGTGATATGATGGGTTGAAGACTCTGATTACTTAGGTTGGATATTGGTATAATATGTGGTACAGTGTTAATTTTGGCAGCTATTTTCGTTTTAGACTTTATGACTAAAATACATTTGTCATGTCAGACTTATTAGTTTCAGTCGACCAAAACTCTAGACAATTTTAGTGTAGTTTTAGCCAGTCATGTTAGTCGCATATTAGTCAATGCATTTTATTTCATGAAATAAATAATATTTACCTTTTTTACTTCCATCATATGCACATTAAAGGTATTATGGCTAACTTTGCTTCCCCTTGAGGAAGCTAGGTGAATAACCACTCGCCCCCCTCCCCCGCATCCCATTTCCTGGCAACATGGTGGAGATTCGCCCTGGAGTCTTTACTTTTAGTTTTATCCACCAGCTTCAAACAGCTGAAAATATGATATTTTTATTTATTGAATACATTTTACTGCGATTTTAGATTTGAGAGTGTAGAGAATCACTGCACAGTGCTTGTTTTCTCACAAAAACTGAAATTGAGTGAACAGTGTAGAATTTAAGTAACCAGGAAATGGCAGTGATTTCTACATGTTGGACGCCTGCTATTTTCAGTTTATGCTCAAGGAGAAGATCAAAATAAAATGTTATTCTTTACATGCTTTAAAAAAAAAAACAGTGCAGAGAAAGAAAATGGAAAAATAATAGAAAAGTAAAACACGTACAAATAGATACACAATGAGTAACAATAACTTGGCTATATACAAGGAGTACCYGTACCGAGTTGATGTGCAGGGGTACAAGGTAGATATGTTCAAATACTGTAGCCAGGAATAAAGTGGCGGATAGTAAACAGTAGCAGCAGTGTATGTGATGAGTTAGTCTGAGTAGCTATTTGGTTAACTATTTAGGAGGCTTATGGCTTGGGTGTAGAAGCTGTTCAGGGTCCTGTTGGTTACAGATTTGGTACATCGGTACAACTTGCCGTGTGGTAGCAGAGAGAAACGTATGTGACTTGGGTGGCTGGAGTCTTTGAAAATGTTTAGGGCCTTCCTCTGACACCGCCTGCTATAGAGGTCCTCGATAGCAGGGAGCTCGGCCCCAGTGACGTACTGGGACGTCGGCACTACCCAAGCAGTTGCCATACCAAGCGGTGATGCAGCCAGTCAAGATACTCTGTGGTGCAGCTGTATAACTTTTTGAAGATCTGCAGGCCTATGACAAATCTTTTCAGCCTCCCGAGGGAAAAGAGGCGTTGTCGTGCCCTCTTCACGACTGTGTTGGTTTGTTTGGACCCACTACAGCCCCGTCGATGTTAATGGGGGCCTGTTCGGCCTGCCTTTTCCTGTAGTCCACAATCCGCTCGTGGACTGTCCCTCAATGTCTTGCTGATAGTAGTGTTGGAATCGTGCACGGCCACGCAGTCGTGGTTGAACAGGGAGTACAGGATGGGGATATATGCACGCACTCCTGAGGGGCCCCCGTGTTGAGGGTCAGCGTGGCAGATGTGTTGTTGCCTACCCTCACCACCTGGGGGCGTTCCATCAGGAAGTCCAGGATCCAGTTGCAGAGGATTGACCATGCCGTTGATTCCCTTAAAGAGGGGAAAATCTGAGCTTTCCAACATTGCCAGAAATGTTACTTTACTCCTAATATTCAGCGAATACTGTAGCATTCATAGGTCCAATCGGGAAAAAACTGCACGTGTATTTGCGGAACGCGACAAGACATGAGTAAAAGAGCACGTAGGAAAATAGTTGACATGATCAATGCAAAAATAGCCTACATGAAAGTAAGACAGAGTTAACATTGTTCTGCGTATCATATCAAAAGATTGACGAGTGACTGAAGTGACCGCCAGGGAGCTGTGTGGGAGAGCAGATCAGCTCAATCAGACCGCGCACCTGAAAGACGTTACTTATGCCAATGAGAGGATGGCATTAAACATTCTGCAAAGGCATGCATGCTTATGATTGGACAAAACGGATGAATAGGAGCTTCATGTCGAATTGAATGTCCTTAAGTCTCGCAAGGAATTCTCGTAACACATTCATGGCGTCTCGTTAACGGCAGGAAAAATATGTTGACCAATATTTTTCGTCATAGTTATTGTTGACGAAATTAACACTGGTGTGGTCGAGTTTTTTTATTTTTTAGAACTGTACAGAATTTGTTGTTGATAATGTTAAGAGCTCTAGGGCTGACCAATTCTTCCTCTGTTCAGTTTCCCTCGGGAGTCCAACAGCCTGATTGACCTCCCAGATGACTACAGTGCCCTCATAAACCAAGCATCCAGCTTCACGTGAGTGCCCAGCGAACAACTGTCATTGGTGCATCAGAGATGTCATAGCATAGCCTTGCAAAATTACAATCGGGAGCAATTGGATGTCATTGCTCTCCTTCCTGTCCTATGGAAGACCTTTTAGAGTGAATGTCTAATACAGTTGCGGTCAAATATATAGGACCTATAGGACCACTTTTCTTAAATAATTCCCTATTTCTTCTCAAATAAGTTGAAATTGAAAACTGTAGGTCTCCACACCTTATTGGATTTTCAACATTGCAGAACCAATGACATTTTTTATAAACTTAAGTTTACAATTAATCATTTAGAAAATAGACAAATTGCAGGGACAAAATGATTGGCACCCTGGTGCTAGTATTTGGTTGCACAGCCTTTGGCCAAGATAACTGCCGACAAATGCTTCTTGTAGCCATCATTGAGCTTGCTGTACCTTTTTCTACTGGCAATTTGGCCCACTCTTCAGCAGCAAACTGCTCTAAATCATCAGTGTTTGAGGGGTGAAATACAGGCGGGAAATACACGTTTTAAATAGATTGGTCAAAAGAACAGACAACTCTCAACTGTTGTCTGTTCTTTAAACCAATCTATTTAAAACGTGTATTTTTCCCTATATAGACACACCCTATCTGAATCACTTCCATAACCTATGAGAGCTGAGAACAGCAGTTGGTGGAAGGCACCCCTCAAACACTGATGATTTGTTTGAGTTTGGGACAGCCCTAGTAATGTTTAAATACATTGCTGTAATAACTTCATTAAACAGTGTTAGTTTCATCAGCTGTTTTACAACATGATATAAAACACAGCAAAAACAGAATTTTGACTGCATTGGGCCTTTAAGAAATGTGCAAGGGTGCCAATATACACGACATGGGCAAAATGATATGGACATCTGCTCACTGAACCTCCACATTTCAATATCATGAGCATTAATACGGAGTTGGTCCCCCCTTTGCTGCCATAACAGCCTCCACTTTTATGGGAAGGCTTTCCACTAAATGTTGGAACATTGCTGCGGGGATTTGCTTCCATTCAGCCGCGAGCATTAGTGAGGTCGGGCACTGACATTGGGTGATTAGGTCTGGCTCACAGTCGGCATTCCAATTCATCCCAAAGGTGTTTGATGGGGTTGAAGTCAGGGCTCTGTGCAGGCCAGTCAAGTTCTTCCACACTGATCTCGACAAACCATTTCTATATGGACCTCGCTTTGTTCATGGGGGCAGCTCCAGACCATTTTTCCTCCTCCACCAAACTTTACAGTTGGCACTATGCATTGGGGCAGGTAGCGTTCTCCTGGCATCCGACAAACCCAAAATCGTCTGTCGGACTGCCAGATGGTGAATCTGGTCCTCCGGTGGGGCTCAGTTGGCAGAGCATGGCACTTGCAACATCAGGGTTGTGGGTTTGATTCCCATGGGAGACCAGTATGAAAAAATACAAAAATGTATACTCTCACTATTGTAAGTCAAATTTTATTTCACATGCACCGAATACAACAGCTGTAGACCTTACTGTGAAATATTTACTAAATAAACTAAAGTAAACAATAAAATAAAAAGTAACACAATAAATAATATCGAGGCTATATACAGGGGGTACTGGTACTGAGTCAATGTGCGGGGGTACAGATTAGTCAAATGTGTACAGTGACTGGATAAGAGTGTTTCCACCGCTCCAGAGTCCAATGGCGGCGAGCTTTACACCACTCCAACCAACACTTGGCGTTGCGCATGGTGATCTTCGGCTTGTGTGCGGCTGCTCGGCCATGGAAACCCATTTCTTGAAGCTTCCGACAAACAGTTCTCCCGTGCGCTAAAGCACACAGCGGTCCCATTCTGTGAGCTTGTGGCCTACCACTTTGCGGCTGAGCCGTTGTTGCTCCTATACATTTCCACTTCACATTAACGGCGCTTACAGTTGACGGGGGCAGCTCTAGCCGGGCAGACATTTGACTCACTGACTTGTTGGAAAGGTGGCATCCTATGACTGTGCCACGTTGAAAGTCACTGAGCTCTTAAGTATAGGACATTCTATTGCCAATCTTTGTCTATGGAGATTGAATGGCTGTGTGCTCGATTTTATACATCTGTGTGGCTGAAATAGCCGAACCCCTTCAAAATGAGTGGATATCTACATACCTTTTGGCCATGTAGTGTATTTGGCCCCAACTGTGTGTTTATGCTCTCCTCGCTCTCCCCCCAGGTGCCCTAAGTCGGGTGGGGATAAGTCCCGTGCGCCCACCCTGTGCCTGGTGTGTGGTTCCATGCTGTGTTCTCAGAGCTACTGCTGCCAGACAGAGCTAGATGGAGAGGACGTGGGAGCCTGCACCGCGCACACCTTCGCCTGCGGAGCCGGAGTAGGCATCTTCCTCAGGTACAGACCCGTGTGTGTGTGCGCCTGTATACAGTGGGGTCTGGAATTATTGGATGCCTTGATAAAGATGAGCAGAAAAAGACTGTATAAAGTAAATACTACTGAGCTATATTGTATGCCCAAAAAATATATACACGTTATTGTATACTTATACATTTGCTCAGAGAATGAATTTGTTTAACAAGTAATACTAAAAAATACATCTGAAAGATGATTGGATCCCCTGTTTTCAGTACTCTAGCACCCTCTCCTGGCGAGGATAACAACACTGAGCCTTTTTCTACAATGTTTTCTGAGTTAGAGAACACATTGGGAGGGATCTGAGACCATTTCTCCATACAGAATCTTTCCAGATCCTTGATATCCTTTTGTCTGCTCTGTTCAGTTCAAACCACAGGTTTTCAATGGGGTTCAAGTCTGGAGACTGAGATGGCCATAGCAAAATGTAGATTTTGTGGTCAATTAACCATTTCTTTGTGGATTTTGATGTGTGCTTGGGGTTATTGTCTTGCTGGAAGATCCACTTGCGGCCAAGTTTCAGCCTCCTGGCAGAGGAACCAGGTGTTTGGCTAAAATGTCCTGGTACTGGGTAAAGTTCATGATGCCGTTGACCTTAACAAGAGTCCCAGGACCAGTGGAAGCCAAATAGCCCAATCACATCAAAGATCCCCCACCATGTTTTACAGTAGGGTTGAGTGTTTTTCTGCATATTGTTCTTTCGATTGACAAACCCACCATTAGTGTGCGTGGTCAAAGACCTCTATTTTCATTTCACTCCAAGCACAAAGAAATGGTTACTTGACAACAAAGAAACTACAAATTCGTTCAGAGTGTGCAAGTATAATGCTATCCTTTCTGTTACAGAGTGCGAGAGAGCCAGGTTCTGTTCCTGGCTGGTAAAACTAAGGGCTGTTTCTACGCTCCTCCTTACCTGGATGACTATGGAGAGACGGACCAGGGCCTAAGGTGAACAACACTGCACATTCACTCATTACACTACAGCAGTGGTTCTCAAAATGGCTTCTCAAACGGTTGGAACAGACACCAGCGCTCATTAGAATTCCCCAGAAGCAACTTTGAGACCCACTGCTGTAAATGTTATTGATCTCTGCTGAAAGGTGTCCAGTAGTGTGTGTTGCTGTGCTCCGCTGTTTGAAAGCCTTGCATCTCTGTGTTTATCCAGGCGGGGGAACCCATTGCACCTGTGCCGCCAGCGCTACCGCAAGATCCAGAAGCTGTGGCGCCAGCACAGCGTCACAGAGGAAATAGGCCACGCCCAGGAGGCCAACCAGACCCTGGTGGGTATCGACTGGCAGCACCTGTGATGTCATAGGTTACTATAGGTCCCACCCACCAGAGTCGGATACACCCCTTCTCCCAACATGGGGGACTCTGCACATGAGAGAGCAGCAGTATGGTGGACATGGCAACAGAGCCCCACCTCTCTCGCTCCTCCCTCTCTAACCCCTCTGTCGGGGAGTGGATGTATGTTTTTCTCCTTTTCTTTTTGCTGTTTCTCCCTGGAAAGAATGTGTTCCTCTATTTTCTTTCTGATTTAATATAAAATATATATATATTATAAAGCATATAGCTGACACATCGGGCCGCCGGGGTCGGGTGCAACATGAATACTCCAGAGTGTAACTTCTTTATAGGAATGTTATTTAATTTCTGCCTATTCAAATACGATTTAAATTATTTCTAAGGTAGATAGATGGCTGCCGTGTTGGATTGCTTTGATACTAAACATTGAGTAAGCACAAGGTTTTCATCCTTGCTTTTGTCAGCCAGTGACTGCTCATTTCAGAGTTTGGGCCAAAATCTCATCTGATAGGTCTATAGGTGAGGTCAGATTGTGCCCAATTCTGTTTCAATTCCTTTGAATTTAAGTTTGAACTCAAGAGCCGAAAAATCCGAATTGAAAATAAATAGTGCTTTTCAGCTTTGAATTAGAATTTCAATTCAAGTCCTGAAATTGATTGACCCCAACGCGCTATGTGAGAGCCACTGCTGACCCATTGCAGTGTGGGGGTTACATTCTCCCCCCTGCTGCAATCATTGAATACTTTCTCCAGTCTGATGGACACCCAAATACACAGTGCAGTAACACACCAGTGTTTGCGTGTTGTAACTCCCGAGGGCCTGTGTTTTGGTTTTTCAATTTGTCCGTGTGTATGTTGGCGTGCGTGTGAAATCTTTTTGCAGGTTATGTTTATGTGCGTTTTGAATGTGTCCAGACTGTTCGTTGTCAACTATTCGTTTTTTAACACTATATTTAAGGAAACCTGATATGAGCCTTTACCGCAAGGCTGTCTCTTCCTTTTGTGGTAATATGTGGTTGGTTGGAGAGCCATGTATTCTCTTTAACTTTTTATCTGACGTGGATGTTGTGCATTGATGGGGTTTGTTTGTTTGTTTTGGTAATTGTTTTTGTATTGTCATTTTTTGGATCTCTGAGAAGAGTGCAGGAACATATCCCTTTAACCTTTTTTCATGTATGGACTGTGAAGTTGTCATAAGTAGGGCCTGTGGGTTTGCCTGACGACCTGACCTGGAAAACAACTCTGGACCTAGCTTTAGCCTATAAGTAAAGGCCAGAGTTGTGTTTTTGGTCAGGTAGTCCTATCCCTAATCATAAGGTTGTCTCTGGACTGTACCATTACCACACCTACAGAGGGGGCAGCAGTGTGTGACATGACAGGTAGACTGAAATATCATCCTTAAGCTCAGAAACTTAACAGGATAATCACACGCAGGCACTTTAGAGGAACGCGCACACACACACACAAACACACACACACTGCTCTCTGATGCAGGGTCTCCCTGATGCTGGGACCTGACGCTCTATAATTCTTCCTCCTATCACTCCTTTGGCATATTCTCATGGTAACCATCCACACCCCCATTCTTCAACACACTCCCAATATCGAGGCTGCATCATTATTTTCATGTCACAGACTTGTTAATATGTTAATTATTGTATAAATGAGTACATTGTACTATATTGTAAAATGATACCTAATTAAAAAGGAAAAGGAATGCCCGAGTCTTGTCTATTTGTGAGGTGTACTTTGAATTAGTCACTAGATGATGATGGGAGGGCTGGGGGGGGTAATAGATGCGGTAGAGAGATCAATCGAACTCGACCAAAACAATGGAAATGCCTTGGCAACGCTACTCACGCGTTCCCACATGGGGGAAAGTTTCAGAATCTCCTCATTGCCCCCCCCATCAAAATTAGCATACATTTAGGCTATATGTACACACTGTTGAGGTAAAAATTGGGGTATAATGCTGTATGGATGTCAACCCCGATACATGTTCATGTCATCTTCACCAATCAACTGCATTACACTTAAAGACAGCTTCAAGACTTAATCAAGTAGCACCACTGATTTCTAGATGGCTACACGTAAACTCACTCACTTGTACATCGCCTTGGTCCGTACAATTGACCTTATTTTAGCGCCTCAAAAACGTAATACTTCCAGATCAACTGTAATGTCAATACCATTGTAAAGCACACTTTCTCCCCTTGCCAACAAAATACATGACATGACCTAAACGCTTTTTTCACTCGATCTGTCCAACTTATCACCTTACCTCTAAAATGTAAATAAAACACTATAAAGAGTTTATATAATGTGTCATTACATACCTATTTGAAGGTTTGTGTCGAATTTGAATCGTGTTTTTAGGACGGTGCTAAAGTGATCTTCAGAAGTAAACAGTTTTTTTGAGAGTCGTAATCACTTGCAGTGACGACGCAAAATATGACTAGGTATCCCCCCCATACCCCCGTCACTGTCCATTTCTTGTTTTTAAAGGATGAGAGAAATGCTACACCTGGTGGAGAGAGATTGTAAAACAGAAATAGTAGATTTATGCGTGCTGTACGTTACATGACACGTCACGGTGTAACGGAGGGTCCGTTATTTCAACTTTTCTCCAATACTATAGACCCATTACCATGTCGACCAACGCTTGAATAGAAACGTAGTTCACACCCTCGGTTTTGAAGTCAACACAGTCGCTACAGTCCCATTAGTTTTCTTTGCAGCCTCGTTTGAATGTCGCGGTTGCGCACATTTGTACGGAATGGGGCGAGTTTACGTTAGCTATGCTACCAACTCATACAAACGGGAGTTCACATTTAGCACAACAATTTTAGAACTGAAAAGGACTATTTCAAAATATTATGCAGCGAAAACAGCCAAATATATCCAAATCGGATTTTAGTAACCATGTGTGCCTGTTGGAACACAAATCATGACGGATTTGGCGATTATCCACTTTGTATGTTTGTTTAACAGTTTAATTAAATATAACAACAAATTCTGACTGAGTTGTAAACCAAATAATCAGCAAACACATGTTCTTCCTGGCAAAATCATTAAGACTCACCCTATTGCAAAGTCTAATCACAATACATATAGAATCTCAATATATTGAATCGTGACCTAGCTATGTATCATGATTGATTTGAACATTTTAAATGAGTCTTATCATGAAGTCCCTGCCGATACCCGGTCTTTAAGGGATAGTGCTAGATTTAGGCAAATAAGCCCGTTTCTTACTTTTCCAGAGTCGGATGAACTCATGGAAACCACTTGTATATCTCTACGTGCAGTTTGAAGGTACAGTTTGAAAGTAGTTTTGCGTGCCATTGCTAACTAGCGTAGCGCAATGACGAAGGCTAGACTATGGTATGCTAGCACCATGCTACCAGGCATGGTGCTAATGCTAGTTAGCAACTTCCTTCAAATTCCCACGGAGACATACAAATGGTATCCATGAGTTCATCTGACTCTGGGTAAGTAGAACAAAATCTCGCACTAACCCTTTAATGCAAAGACCCCTGCTGGGCTTTGTGTGTGTGTGTGACCTTGAGTGACCTTGTGTGATATTAATATCACTATTGCTGTGAGCAGCACTTGTGCCCATCTCCGATCTGTCAGGGCCTCCCAGTATAACCACCATGGAAACCGTCCAGGATAATTAAGTGGATTAGGCTCCCAAGGCCCAGTTGGAGAATAAAGCTGCTGGTGTAATGAGAACAGTTAACCAGTTAACCAGCGGTTAACCAGGATTACAGCAACGCTGAGGTTAGAAACATTCAAGGTGAGGTGAGATATTTTTGGAAGCTTCTTTGAAACATTCCCAGACTCAAACTTGATTTTTTTAGGGAAGTCACAGAGTAGTATTTTAGTGCTGCATTCCTATTCTTATTAATAGGTAATAAATATTTTTATTTAATACATTTTCAATTAGAATTTCTCCCTTGGATAATTCCCAGCCACAAGCCTGGGGACAAGGTTAAAACTAACCCAAACCTCTTCAGTATTTAAATGTGCATCACTACGTTTCCTAGCATCAGTCATTAGATCTAACGTTCTGGCACAGATATCCAGGCCTTCTGAGGATTGGAGAGGAATTGGGTAGTATTCTGCTGGAGAGAGGCTGGCCCGCCCCATCCGGTCAAAGATGCTTTGGGCATCTCTCTGCGTCAGAGGCACCTGTCCTTGCAATCACCTGACGGGGCTAAGCTGCACATCAAAGCCTCTTACTGCTCTTATCTCCTCAGCAGCTGTTTATGTGCTTTAGGTCCTTTAAACTATATTCCAGAGGACAGATGTCCCATTTACCCCCCACTACCACTCTCACGTATACAACTATATTTACTGTTCTTGCTCAACTGAACCTAACCCTCAGGTAAGGATACCTCCTTTTATGGTTTAGTTGGACATATCAGGGGACACATTAAAAAGGGTATAGGTAAGCCTAAGTATCCTTTAAATTGTCTTTGCTAGATATACCTCAACCCTTTGACATGTATTATCCAACACTTACTCTTATTAAACCTTTATTTAACCTGGAAGACCAATTAGTCAGAAGACCTCTTTCTCAATTGAGACTTGATAACTAGAGACAACTTATCTCTTCTGAGGGTGGCACAGTTAAAGTGATTTTAGTCACTTCTTTGTCCTGTAACTGAGGATTGGATCCCTGCTGAGTGGGAACCACACGTTACTGCTGATCCCATCAGGGAAAGCTGGGCTCCTACTGGGTTCTTTACACGTACGCCTCATCTCCCTCATCAACCGTGAACCTCCGGTTCTCCTTAATTGACGTTTTTCATCATTTGGATATGGTACTACCCTACCGCAACCAACATGTATCAAGAGCATGTCACTTAAGTGAAGTTAGCAAAAAGTGAGAGAATGAGGGGAGAAATGTAAAGCATAGGCAGCATGGCCATGGTGAATAAAGAGTTTAAAAATACTGTATGAATGTGAGTACATATGTCTGTGACAGGACATTTTTAAGTGTGCAGTATCATTTTAGAAATGACTCATGTCAGACTAAACCTTATGGACAAAACAGACAATCCGACTCTTGTTCTCTTTACATATTTTTATTTGACACAATATCTCAAAATCCAAATTTACAGAAAAGATGAACTCTCAATATTACAAAGGAAGAAAATCGTGATCACACAGAAAGTAAAAATATGACAACTGTTAAGACTTTTTGTATCCACTGCAAACTGACCAGCATCGCTATCTGCCCATAAAGGGTATGCTGATTTAAACTGCCAATCTGATCATTGTTAACTCTTAAAAAAGTACACAACCTTCTTATACGTGCTCCCAGCACCTCATCTGGGCACTCAGTCCACTGTAGCCCCTCAAAGGACTACAAAATCAGAGTTTCATCTGCCTCGTACATCAAGCAGACATATAACCCGATAGCAACACTGATACATAACCGATAAATGTTCAAATGTGTGTTGTATAGATGTAAATGCATGTGGCGCTGCTCTGCAGGGACCTGTATGGGGACACTACAGTGCCCGGGTTTATGTGTTCCCCCCTCTTCTTCTGATACGTGCTCCCAGCACCTCATCTGGGCACTCAGTCCAGCTGTAAGCGCCCTCAACAGGACTACACAAATCTGAGTTTAATCTGCCTTTAATCAGTGTGAGAGGGGCTGGGAGGGACAGCCGGACACCGGATTCCGCAGCTGCCCGATTTAAGCTGCGTGAGGGAACGTACGTGACCGATTGACCGGGGTGGCATTAGGCATTGATAATGTGTTTTTTGGATTACAAAATTCAGTTAAATTGAGCAGACTAAGAACAGTTTTGGATTACTTGACTAAAATACATATCTTTTGTGTAGCTATCGTGTTGCTGTCCACTTAACACAAGTTGTGGGAGTGTAAAGGACATGGGGGTAAAACTATTAGACATGAGGATAGATCAACTATGTTAGGCTTGATTGTTTCAGGGTAGGTCCATCATTTTTCATGGAGAGGATTCGGGGAGGGAAGGGAGATTTCATTATTTCATTATATTTTCGAGATATTCACAAGCCCAAATTCATGTATGTTTTGACAACCCAAATATATTTTTCATTATTTTTCTTTAAAAAATATACTCTGATTAACATATATACAGAATTATTATGGACAGGATATACAGTTGAAGTTGGAAGTTTACATACACTTAGGTTGGAGTCAATAAAACTAGTTTTTAAAAACCACTCCACAAATTTCTTGTTAACAAACTATAGTTTTGGCAAGTCGGTGAGGACATTACTTTGTGCATGACACAAGTAATTTTTCCAACAATTGTTTACAGACAGATTATTTCACTTATAATTCACTGTATCACAATTCCAATGGTCAGAAGTTTACATACACTAGTTGACTGTGCCTTTAACAGCTTGGAAAATTCCAGAAAATAATGTCATGGCTTTAGAAGCTTCTGATAGGCTAATTGACATCATTGGATGTATTTCAAGGCCTACTTCAAACTCAGTACCTCTTTAATTAACATCATGGGAAATCAAAAGAAATCAGCCAAGACCTCAGAAAGAAAATTGTAGACCTCCACAAGTCTGTTTCATCCTTGGGAGCAATTTCAAACGTCTGAAGGTACCACGTTCATCTGTACAAAAATAGTATGCAAGTATAAACACCATGGGACCACGCAGCCGTCATACCGCTCAGGAAGGAGATGTGTTCCGTCTCCTAGAGATTAACGTACTTTGGTGCGGAAAGTGCAAATCAATCCCAGAACAACAGCAAAGGACCTTGTGAAGATGCTGGAGGAAACAGGTACAAAAGTATCTATATCCAAGTAAAACGAGTCCTATATCGACATAACCTGAAAGGCCACTCGGCAAGGAAGAGCCACTGCTCCAAACCGCCATAAAAAGCCAGACTACAGTTTGCAACTGCACATGGGACAAAGATCTTTACAATGACCCAAGCATACTTCCAAAGTTGTGGCAAAATGGCTTAGACAACAAAGTCAAGCTATTGGAGTGGCCATTACAAAGCCCTGACCTCAATCCCATAGAAAATGTGTGGGCAGAACTGAAAAAGTGTGTGTGAGCAAGGAGGCCTACAAACCTGACTCAGTTACACCAGCTCTGTCAGGAGGAATGGGCCAAAATTCACCCAACTTATTGTGGGAAGCTTCTGGAAGGCTACCCGAAACATTTGACCCAAGTTAAACAATTTAAAGGCAATGCTACCAAATACTAATTGAGTGTATGTAAACTTCTGACCCACTGGGAAAGAAATAAAAGCTGAAATAAATCATTCTCTCTGCTATTATTCTGACATTTTACACTCTTAAATTAAAGTGGTGATCCTAACTTACCTAAGAGAGGGATATATATTTATTTTTTTACGTACACCTTAGCCAAATTACTAGTATTTGGCTAAGGTGTATGTAAACTTCCGACGTCATCTGTACATTCACATTTTTGAGTTTGGTTCTCCCTTAATGTGAGGAGTTGGTTTAGTTGTTCACTTTTCATAGGGTGTGTGCATGTGTCCATTGATCTGCCTGTGTGTGTATGTTTGAATATGTTTGTTGTTTCACTGAGAAGATGTCTCTCCTCTCACTCCTTCTATTTCTCTTTGAGCTCCCGTCGATAGTCCCTTTGGGTGAGACCCTTTCAACTCACAGTGGCCACCCCCTCCTCAACCTCCCCCACATGGTTCCCTGCACCGACCAGGCCCTTGATCTTTGCTATGACGTCTGCCACCGTCTCCTTCACACTCTTCTCCAGGAGCCAGCCCTCGCTCTCACTCTCCGGGTTCTCTGGATCGGCCATAGTCTCCAGAGAAGTGGTCAGGTACTGTAAGCCCACCATCACTCCTGCCTGAGGACCAGACAAACAAGATATGTACGTCACTGACAGAGCCTTTACACTGACACGCTGTAGTTATCAAACAATCTATATGGCCTCTGAACCACCAGAGATCTCTGGTACCCGTTCTTGTTTAGATGTAGAAAACACTGATTCCAAATGTATTAATCACTGATCTAAATCCCCAAAATATATATAGTCACTAAGGCTTTCCACCGGGCACAGATGTCAGATCAACGTCTAGTTTTGATTTACATTTGTTTGAGTTGTCAACTATCGTGAATTCAACGTGAAATCAACAAAACATGTCACCATGTTATTGGATTTAGGTGAAAAGTTGGATGAAAAGCAGACCACATTCTCTTACGTTGATGACTTTTTGCAAATCCAATCAGTTTTCCACGTTGATTCAATGTGATCACATAGATTTTTGTTGTTGAAGTGACATTGAAACAATATTCTCCTCCAGTGGGTTGGGTTTTAGATCAAATCTCCCATTGGACATCAATTGGACATCAATGAATTGACACAGATCTCAGATTTGGATTTGGCACAAAATGACAATTTAGTGTTGTTGTTTTGACCCAGATAGCAAACCTATTAGTGCTTCGAGGAAGGCTACCTGTTGGTCTCTGCTCTGCCCAGATTAACCCCTCTAACCCTGATCCTCCCTCACCGCGTATACCACACCCACACAGTGGTGTAAAAATACTTTAAAGTACTACTTAAGTACTTTTTTTGGGTGTCTGTACTTTACTATTTATATTTTTTACAATTTTTGCTTTTACTTCACTACATTCCTAAAGATAACAATGTACTTTTTGCTCCATACATTTTCCCTGACACCCAAAAGAACTCTTTACTATTTGAATGCTTAGCAGGACAGGAAAATGGTCCAATTCACACACACCAGGAGAACATCCCTGGCCCTGGCCATCTCTACTGCCTCTGATCTGGCAGACTCACTAAACAAAAATTAGTGTTGGCCTGTGCCCCTGGCTAATTTGCTTAATATATGGAATTTGAAATTATTTATACTTTTACTTTTGATACTGAAGTATATTTGAGCAATTACATGTACTTTTGATACTTAAGACTGGGCAGATAGATCAGACACTAGAGGTCTACTTTTGGCAAGTCATTTATATGAAAGTCAAGTGAGTGCTAAGACCAACTATGTAATGGCGTGTTTTAGTGCCTGCTTGTAAGAAGGACAACGTTATGGTGACAGTTAGGCTTGGTGTGTGCCACATGTTCTCCTAAAGTCAAAATATATTCAGGAGGGTTGGTATGTGTGCCCACTGAACTGGTCAGCTGTGGCCAACTTGGACCAGCTGGACTTCTACTAATACTCACTGAGCTAGATAGTTAGAAATGGCCACCTTCTAATATATGGCCATTAATGGGAAACCGATGGACAGTCTTAAATTGTTAGATTTTTTTTTATCCTCTTCTCCACACCACTGGGCCTAGTCCTGCTCTACTACTTACCCACATGTGCCTTTAAGACTGTAATTTAATCAAATCAGCTAATCAATTAGTTTGCGTGTGATCATTAGCATATGTCGCCAGCTACCCTCTGAAGTGAAGGACATGGCCCCCCCAGCCATTTCCCTATTCTTCTCTTTCTCACCTCCAGTATGATGTACAGTAGCATCAGGCCCCCGATGCTGTTCATCATGCCTCCGTAGTAGGCGACCAGGGACTCGCGGCAGCCCCGGGTCCAGATGTTGAGCTCCTCGGTGTGGTGGTCGTAGTCATAGTGGGCTGAGTTGTTGGTCAGTTGGTGCTGGATGCAGGGTCTGGGGGAGCCGGGGTTGCAGCAGCTGAACGGTACACTCTCCATCAGAAACTTCCCCTCCACGTTGCTCAGGACACGGCTGTGGAGAGGCCAAGAGAGACACGTCAGACCCGTCACAAGTCATGTCAGCCATGTCACACACACGGCATGTCATCCACGTGACAAGTTTACGTCAGTCCCATAACACAGACATGTGAAAGCATTGAAATGAGGCAACAGCTCACGTGTCAAGTGTCAGTTAAGACTAACTGCATGACTAAATGATCAATCAGCTTTATCGTATAGAGAGGCCTTGGCTGACAGGAGAAAAGTTGGGATTTCTTCAGGCTAATGTTGACAGGTGAAGAGTTTCAACCTGGTTCATGAGGATCCTCTTGATGGGATCATTCGTGAGTGAGAGAGACAGCAGGCATCTCTTCAGTAAGTCAACATATGAACACYCATGCCTAATGCACACAGTCAAGTATACTGTACATGCACACACATATACATATGTAAATGAACTCTAATGCATTTAAACATGCACACCGTTACACGTGTGCTATTCACACATTACCACCCACTTCCAAACATATTCCTGAATTACTTTCTAAATGTCCAAATCATCCATCCTAAATATTCTGAAATTGATTGTGTAGTTACTTATAGATGATTTGGACATAAAGCATGAAAATGCTACTATAGGTAGCATTGACTTGCATTGGATTTGTGCCAAGAATACCTACAAGTTAACACTTGAAACAGTGGCCAGGTAAACAAAAGCAGAGCATGAATTGCTGTCACCCCTTATCCATAGAATGCTGACAGGGTAAGGAAACCAATGTGTCATTTTGTCATTTGGGTGAACTATCCCTTTAATCAATGTCTTCAAATCAGAATCTAAATTGACTAAATATAGTATCAGTTGCCACCAAGGCACAATATTGGGGAGAGAGGGGGGTAGTGTGTTTCTGTTAAGTGTCAGAGTCTATTGGTGACAGTTAACTGCCGTCTTGTTATGATTTAGGGGGACAGTAAGCTCTGAAGGACGTGGAATTTAGATCCAGGGAGATTATCTACTTATCAGAACCTGGCACATGAGCCTGACTCCACTTACACTGGCATCCCACTAAGACTTCTTTAATTCTCTCTACATTTATCCTGCCCTGACCCCCTTTAAGGTATACCCCTAATTAAACTATTTGTTTTGTATGTTTTACATTAACTAAGTTGTCACTACCATACACTAGCAACAGCAAGTGCTACCTTGTTTCATTTGCTATCCCCAGCTTCCTGCACAAGAACACAAGAGACCATATGAGTAAAGATGGAGACTATGGTCAGGAGTGAGAAAAAACTCCTATGTAGCAGCAATGTTGCATAAGACTTGGCATGAATTAACCAGTAGCTTTTTCCTAAAATAGCCTTTCTGTCAATCGAAAGACTGAAGGAATCTTTCGAGGCCAAGGAGCTTTTGGTGGAAAGACAGATTTCTTGGTTCTAGCTGACGCCCAGACACACTGTCAACAAGTCATTTGCCTACTTTTACTTTACAGGCAATTTTTGGGCCTATCTTGGCCTTCTGGGTACCATGATCCACCCAACATTGCTTTCTATCAGCTACTGATTTCAGTACTCACTCTTTGACTTCATCGTTGCTGAAGTCCAGATAGCGGTTGCTGATCCACTGGACCTCAAACCAATCCCTATAGTTGTTGTTGCCACAGCAGCGGAACTCAATCTGGGTCATGTCCAGCGTCCTCTTCATGAAGCAGCGTCCAGGTGTGTCCGTATCCTTGTAGTATTTTATCCCATTCTTCAGACCCTCAGCCAGGGAAAAGTACAACTGGAACTGCATGCAGAAGCACAGCAGAGCTGTTAAGAACAGGAGAATGTTGAAACCGAAGCAGCCCATCAGGTAGCCCTTGACCATGGGCTTCCACTTGGCGAACTTCAAAGCATCCAGAGAGTCGTGGCACACCTTGCCGCCAAAAACGTTTACCCCGCAAGCAGCTAGGCCAACTAGAATCAACAGGTTGGGCACAAAATGGCTCTCGTTGTTGTCCATCATCTCACTCCTCTTCCGGAGCTCGATCTTAAAGAACAGCCCCAGACTGAAGACCAGAATGCCGGTCATCACTGCTAGCCAGTACATGAGCCACAGGCCCTGGGCAAGCTTCACCCGCTTCGGCAAGTCAAACTTTACCTTCATCAACACCATGCTTACCTCAGAGTGTATATTATTCCCAAATCAAAACTTGGATAAAAAAAATATATACAAAATAGTAAAAACTAGTTTTTTCAATGTTATTTCTTCAGTAACAGTTAAGACCTCAGTTGACCTTAGGCAACAATGTTCCCGGGGAGAGTTTTAGTTGGAAAATTGTAATCTGTTCCAGAAAGGAGCTGCAGAATGTGTTTTGGCAAGGGTTCCCCTCTTCATATCCATTCTGACCAACCTCAAATCAGGAAAGTCCATAGTGCTGGGTGGACAGAGGAGTCTGCCACCAAAAATGATAAAACAAATATTCACATAAAATCCCCCAAAATGACAGGATAGCGGGCTACACAGCTATTCCAGGTGGATCCTTTTCCTGCAAAAGGAGGTAGCCAGGTGAGTAGCAGAGTGATCAAGCCACAAAGTTGCAGTACGTCATCCTAAACCCTGCTAATCAGCCCTGATCCCATTTGTAGCAGATGAGCCTTGGGCTTTAATCTCTTGTCTTACCATGTAATTGATTTGTTGCTTAAGCGTCAGCTTCCTCCATTACCTGCGCTGGGCTGCACTGGGATGGGGAGACCTTGGAGTCTTGTGGCTGCAGGAACGTCCACCTCTTCAAGTGTGAACCATCTAGTGACAGCGCGAGTGGTGTTCTAAGAGTAAGACTCTACTGGCTCAGGTGTTTGCCAAAATAACTACCGGTACCTAATAGACCAATATAGGTACAGTATACACTGAGTGTACAAAACATTTCCATGACATAGACTGACCAGGTGAATCCAGTTGAAAGCTTTGATCCCTTATTGTTGTCACTTGTTAAATCCACTTCAATGAGTATAGATCAAGGTTTCCCAACTGGTAGGCCGCGGGTGGTTTTATTTGGTCCCCAATTCTTCTGAGCAAAAAATAAATAAAAAATAATTGTTGGACATAGAAGACTGTAAAAAACACTAGGAAATCAGCGGCAAGTTATTTTAATTTAAGAAATGTGTTCCTAAATACTCCCACGCATAATAGAGAGACACGTGATCGTATACGAATGTAAGCAAGGTTTGAAATAATTGTTTTAGTCAAACATATCTGTTTGGGCTTCTTGAGGTCAATTTGCAGTCGACAAATTATTTGTAATTACATTCCGGCCCCCCGACCATCCGGTCAAGAAAAAAATTGTTCTGCTGGCTGAATCTAGTTGAAGGGGAGGAGACAGGTTAAAGAATGACTTTTAAGTCTTTAGACATGGGTTGTGTATGTGTGCCATTCAGAGAGTGAGTGGGCAAAACAAAATATTTAAGTGCCAGGCGCACCGGTTTGAGWYTGTCAAGAACTGCGAAGCTGCTGGGTTTTTCACGCTCAACAGTTTCCCGTGTGTATCAAGAATGGTCCACCACCCAAAGGACATCCGGCTCAACATGAGTCAGTATGCCTGTGGAACGCTTTCGACACCTTGTAGAGTTTGTGCCCTGACGAATTGAGGCTGTTTGAGGGCAAAACGGGATTCAACTCAATATTAGGAAGGTGTTCTTAATGTTTTGTACACAACAAGTTTCACATATATGGTACATTTTCACAACTCTAAGTACAAAAATCAAAACAGATCATCAACATGGCTCATGTTTCAAAACTCTAAGCACATTTTCAATTGACTGAGTACAACAAACCAGTTCACAAAGTCCTTGTTCACTGCACCAAATCACTCATTCAATTTGGATACGCATTCAATCTAAGTATCTGTTTTTCAAAATGTTCTATTCACTTTCATTTTGATATGATTTTCTTGTCATTTTTAAACAATACAATTAACTATCACTTAATCAAACTGATACGTACTGAACCAAAATGATGTAGTGCATAGTTAACTTAAATAGTTTGATAACGGCTGAACACTGTAAATATCTATGTTTTTAACTCATAAATGTATTAATTTTACATCAATTTATGTTGGACGGTAAAACCAAATCATATATAGATGTGGCTGTAAATGCTACATCATTCTCCATCCACCAGTGTGCTTCAATGGGAAAAAGTGGAAAGAGTCACTCTTATGTACTACCATTTGGAATTATAGTGTAGTGTACAATGCACTGCTGAATACCTGTGTTTTATATAACAATATATTCCACTCATTGTCTGAATTTCATTGATGCACTGTAAGCTGATGGATTTCAAGCAGAGAGACAGGCGTAGAAGGTCATGTAGAAAAGGTAATCTTGTACAATGTTGCATGGGGCACAAATGGCAACAACACCGTGCTACATTTTTACGCTAGCCAACTGCTTTACAATACCCCTATTTTTGATCATTTTTATAAACATAAAAATGTCAACTTGATGCAAATGTGTATTTTCTTTATTGTATGATAATACCCTCATATAAAAAAAGAAAATACTTTGAACAACTTTAAAATGGACATACATCAATAATTTCAAAGCGCACTATACTAAATTACACCATTTAAAAGGCCATTTCATAGAGAATGTTACAAACTGGATGATATTTGGTAACTTACTTTTTAGAGATGTTGATTGGGTCTAAATAGGCATTATGAATTTGGTAGTCTAATTTCAGTGTGCTAGTCTTCAACTGCCATTTCCGCTTCCCACACTTCAACTCATATTTTTCCTCTTCAGAAGCATCTGCATTCACAAAATTGTGTGTGGTTATGCTTAGATATATTCTCCAGACTTGTCCAGAGGGAAATTGTTGATATGTAGGCACCATTCAACTGGTAAAGTTAATTGTGATATGATAAAAAAAAAAAAAAAAACTTTTTGTGTGTGGCATTAACTACCATTTAATCCAATAGCCAAAAAACACAAAATACACAGTTCAAAACTAGTTAGAAAGAAAAGTACATGCTAAATATAATTTTCCACACAGCATTTGACTAAAACCGTATAGTTTTCTCTACTGGCTCTACATATCACAAAGACACACCCTTTTCCAATTATTTTGTGGCTAGGGTTTATAAGAGTCAACAAATATAACTAATTAGAACATTAACTTTCATAAGCCTTTGCATAAAATTTACAAATTGCAGGTGTCTGATGCAGTTTCCTTTTCCAGTGCAAAATCCAATTTGTGGTCCACATTTGTTTTAGTGTTTACTCTAGGCCTTTCAGTATTTTAACAGTACGAATAGGCATTTACAAAATGCATTGTTCCCCACCCTAACAACACAAGGGAAACACTAAAAGCTGTTGTTGACTGTCTTGACCCGTAGCCTGAACCCCCAGGTTGGTTGTGACTTCTGAGAATAATACTAGCCAATGCTAGTGAAGTCATGTAAATTCATTAAAAATCCTACAATATGATTTTCTGGATTTTTTTTCTTCTCATTTTGTCTGTCATAGTTGAAGTGTACCTATGATGAAAATTACAGGCCTCTCATCTTTTTAAGTGGGAGAACTTGCACAATTGGTGGCTGACTAAATACTTTTTTGCCCCACTGTATATAAACATATCTCCCAGATTGCAGCATCTATGGCTTCCACTAGATGTCAATAGTCTTTATACAGGGTTTCAGGCTTGTTTCTTGAAAAACAAACAAGTAATAGTAGTTTTTCCAAAGTGAGCTCAAAAGGAAAAGTAGGCTTTTGGCGCGTGTGAATGAGGCTCTTCGTTATTTTCCTTTCCTATTGAACACCGTTCTTTCCGTTTGAAATATTATCTTCGTTATTTTCCTTTCCTATTGAACACCGTTCTTTCCGTTTGAAATATTATCTTTTATTTACATATTAGGGTACCTGAGGATTGAATAGAAACATTGTTTGACATTTTTGGACGAAGTTTACCGGTAGCTTTTTGGATTCCTTTGTACGCATGTTGAAGGAGTGGATTACTGAAATCAATGGCGCCAACTAAACTGACTTATTTGGATATAAAGAAGGACTTTATCGAACAAAACGAACATTCATTGTGTAGCTGGGCCCCTTGGGATTGCAAACAGAGGAAGATCTTCAAAGGTAAGTGATTTATTTAATCGCTATTTGTGATTTTGTGAAGCCTGTGCTGGTTGAAAAAGTATTTTGATGTGGGGCGCTGTCCTCAGGTAATCGCATGGCATGCTTTCGCCGTAAAGCCTTTTTGATTCTGACAACGCAGTTGGATTAACAAGAAATTAAGCTTTTAAATGATATAAGACACTTGTATGTAAGTTAATGTTTATTATTACGACTTTGTAACTTGAATTTGGCGCGCTCCAAATTTCACCAGATGTTGTCGACAGGTGTCCCGCTAGCGGTTCGTGAGCATTAAGAGGTTTTTAAGAATGTGAAATGTCAGAATAATAGTAGAGAGAATGATTTATTTCAGCTTTGATTTCTTTTATCACATTCCCAGTGGGTCAGAAGTTTACATACACTCAATTAGTATTTGGTAGAATTGCCTTAAACAATTTAAACTTGGGTCAAACGTTTCGGGTAGCCTTCCACAAGCTTCCCACAATAAGTTGGGTGGATTTTGGCTCATTCCTCCTGACAGAGCTGGTGTCAGGTTTGAAGCCCCACAAATTTTCTATGGGATTGAAGTCGGGGCTTTGTGATGGCCACTCCAATACCTTGACTATGTTGTCCTTAAGCCATTTTGCCACAATTTTGGAAGTATGCTTGGGGTCATTGTCCATTTGGAAGACCCATTTGCGACCAAGCTTTAACTTCCTGACAGATGTCTTGAGATGTTGCTTCAATATATCCACATNTGCAGCAAAGCACCCCCACAACATGATGCTGCCACCCCCGTGCTTCACGGTTGGGATGGTGTTCTTCGGCTTGCAAGCATCCCCCTTTTTTCCTCCAAACATAACGAAGGTCATTATGGCCAAACAGTTCTATTTTTGTTTCATCAGACCAGAGGACATTTCTCCAAAAAGTACAATCTTTGTCCCCATGTGCAGTTGCAAACCGTAGTCTGGCTTTTTTAATGGCGGTTTTAGAGCAGTGGCTTCTTCCTTGCTGAGCGGACTTTCAGGGTATGTCGATATAGGACTCGTTTTACTGTGGACATAGATACTTTTGTACCTGTTTCCTCCAGCATCTTCACAAGTTCCTTTGCTGTTCTGGGATTGATTTGCACTTTTCACACCAAAGTACGTTTATCTCTAGGAGACAGAACGCGTCTCCTTCCTGAGCGGTATGGCGGCTGCGTGGTCCCATGGTGTTTACACTTGCGTACTATTCTTTCTACAGATGAACGTGGTACCTTCAGGCGTTTGGAAATTGCTCCCAAGGATGAACCAGACTTGTGGAGGTCTACAATTTTTTTCTGAGGTCTTGGCTGATTTATTTTGATTTTCCCATGATGTCAAGCAAAGAGGCACTGAGTTTGAAGGTAGGCCTTGAAATACATCCACAGGTACACCTCCAATTGACTCAAATGATGTCAAATAGCCTATCAGAAGCTTCTAAAGCCATGACATCATTGTCTGGAATTTTCCAAGCTGTTTAAAGGCACAGTCAACTTAGTGTATGTAAACTTCTGACCCACTGGAATTGTGATATAGTGAATTATAGGTGAAATAATCCGTCTGTAAACAATTGTTGGAAAAATTACTTGTGTCATGCACAAAGTAGATGACCCAACCGACTTGCCAAAACTATAGTTTGTTAACAAGTCATTTGTGGAGTGGATGAAAAACGAGTTTTAATGACTCCAACCTAAGTGTATGTAAACTTCCGACTTCAACTGTATAGACCTAGGGTTCCAAACTGGTTGATTGTAAATCTAATGATATTTAGTGATATTGGATTGTGTTTGGTTGTCAATGCAACAAAATATCAACAATATTCATCTTCTGCTTGGATAGTTCCATTTGTGAAATGTATTTAGTCTGGCTTTAAATCCAGTTTATCTACAAATTAATCATTGACATGTTGGATTCAAGTCTCCATCTCAAAAAATCTAAGTTCAAGAATAGGACTAAATCAATTTAAAGTTTGATTAGCTTTGATTTTGTCCTTTTCTTTAACTTAGATTTTTGGTTGAAATCTAGATGTGAAGCCAACATTAATTTGTAGACAAACTGGAATTAAAGCCAGACTAAGTAAATCGCTCAGATAGAACTGTCCAAGCAGAAGATGCTACTTTAAATGTTGATATTTTCTTGCGTTGACAAACAAACACAATTCAATATCACTTTTGAAATACAATAAATAGCCTATTAACTTGTCGACAAGTTACGAGGTACTGATATGTTGGATTCTCCAACTCAACCAAAAATAAAAGTTAAAGAATGGTATTAAACCAGATGATCAGATGGAATTATCCAAGCAGTATCTACATCTCCTTTAAATGTTAATATTTGGTTGCGTTGTCAACCAAACATAATTCAATATTACTTTTGCAATACAGTAAATAGACTAAAGTTGAAGCTATTTTACAAACTAATGTAACATTCGACCTCAAAATGAATAACACATCAATGGTCACATGTTGAGGTCACTGTTACTATCAATGTCTTCTTAATAATTTAAAGCGTGCATGTTCAAGATAGCATGCATAGGTTGTTACAGGTCTGTGGAGATCCTCACAATTGCTCTAATAATCTGTGCAGAATCTCGAACAACATTGATCACTTGCACCATGTACTTTTAATGTAATCTCAACCGCAATCCAGTTGATTTGGTTCTGCTATTAGATGAAGCACAGTGATAACGCAATCTGTTGTGTAAATAAACAAGACATCTGACATTGCACTTCTATTTGAACTGCTGTGCTTTTAAAATGGTTGAAAGCGCAGTGATAGACATTTGGTTGGGGGAAAAAACAAAAGCAAAAATAAGACATTGTTTTTCCATTGGAATTTGGTTGTGCTTTTAGATGGTTGAAGGCATTGCGATAACACATTGGAAATTCAACTAACTTTTGTCTCTTTTTGCCTGGGTGAATATAGGATGTCATCTCATTGACCAACGTCTCAACCAAATATTACTCAATTATGAATGTTGAAATGACGCGGTGTGCCCAGTGGGTTGTTTTCTAAAGGTGATACCTGGAGGTGTTAATCTCCTCTTATCCTGCTATAGCCTGTCCTAAGCCTACTGCTAAATGGGATGTGGCAGCTGGCATCACAGTTGAGAAATAATGGATTAGCCCTTTTAGATATCAGACACAACAAACCCAGGTGTTTTATGCTCTCCAAGCACATTTCTGCCTCTCCTCTCTATTGGCTTTGTCCATAGTGACCATGGAGTATCGCAATACCCCTACCCTGCATCTCTCCACTTCAGTCACTATGGGTTATGATAGGTTGCCTACTACTAGGCATTCTTTAGATGAGTGGTTCCCAAAAGGTGGGTCACCAAGAGGACAACTCCCATGTTCTGAAGCAGGGCTTTCTTTACCAGGCTCTGTTAACCAACCGTCAGCCTCTTCAAAATGATTTAATCCAGTTTTAGACATGTACAATGGGCCTTTGCCTGAGTTGAAGAGAGCAGGTCTGCTGCAGGGACAGGGGATACGTCTCAATGCAGGGTCTACCCCCTCCTTCATTGTGGACACACAGATGGGCGCTGGGTCCACCGCCCCCTCCATAACAGTACAATCCAGCCTGGGCCAAGCTCATCCAAGGGGTTGTTCAGGCCTGTCCTATCCCCAACTCAACACTGTGTACACGGTCACCAGTATGGGCCTACAGCGTCTCTCCACCACTGACCAGACACGCTCGCCAGAAGTGACCCACCAGCAGCCCCCAGATGGTCTACCACATTATAGTCCAACCCACTCCAGGCCCAGCGCAGGACCTGTAGACCAGTTCATCAGACTCAACTGCCTGGATCCACAGAGACCACCTTCCCCATTTATCAATGTGTTTATCTGTACCACCCTCTCCGGGCATATACTGGCCAACCACAGAGCTGAGGCCGATCCAGTTACCGGGCAGAACATCAGGCTCCCAGAAAACCATGCCCTGTCATCTGCTGAAAAACTGCCACTGGAACATCTTTTCCAGGTAAGAACATAATAATAGCCTATTCAAACCTCTCTGACAATACACATTTCCTCAGCCATGTTTGTCATTGATATTTGTTCGTAATTCACTGTTTATTTCTTCACTACTTCCCCTCTCTTTTCATTGTAGTTCTATTCACACGTCAAACACGATCAGAGACAGAGATTACATGCAGAATTGACCCTCTCCTCCATCCCAATGTTCCCGTAGCGTGGTGGACATAACAGACCTGCCACTCAGCAATTCACGATGGACTGCTTTATCAATGGACTGCTTTATCTGCCAGTGAAGCACAGCTAACGGGGGGAATCCATTTCCTACAGTAACCGACTCCTTCTGTGGCCACCGTATGACACTAATGCAAATAACTGTTGACATACCTACCTGTCCTTATAGCTGCTGGGTGACCTCTCCCTGAACTGTATAACCATAACACCAGACGTTTAAACTGGGGTAGTTATTGATTGTGTGCGTGTGCGTGTTAGCAGATAGAGCAAGACCATGCCTGGACCCATATGTGTCCCCCTTCACCTCACTGGAGGATGCTACCCATCGCCTACTGCCCTACCATGGCTTCCAGACCATCGTAACCCCACAGGAGGAGGTATGGTACAGCGGTACTCTAAATCACCCTGAAGAAGGCACAGTGATGGGGAAACATTTGTGTTTTACCCAATAAATCACTGGGAGTTTATATATAGAGTATGCAAATTTCTTTGTTTTTATAGTTTACAGTTTATTCGCCGTTAGTCAGCACCTCTACACTAAATCATTTTCTCTGGTTGTGCACCAGCTCATGCTTTTTATTAGGTATGGTACAGTAACATGGGTTATCATGACTTCAGTCCAGACTATAGGGAGGCTGTCAATCTTTAAAACCTATCCTCTTTCTCTCTGCAGTGGATGAGGAGTTTGAGGCAGAGGCCACTGAGGTCATGATGTGAAAGGAAGCTATGATGAGCAAGTACCAGTGTCTTATGATGGCCGAGTACGAGGTGTGTCTTAAAGAGAACGTAAACACACACACACACAGTAGCAACGGTCATACAAATTGTTCAAAGGTTTTAAAAATCATTCTAATAAATGCAACAGTTGGACAATGGATGAAGATACTCCAAACATTTTGAATGTTTAAAATCCATCAGATATTTGCACATAACACATTGTACTGGCACGGACAAATAATAAATGGAGTCCAGGGATTTTGGTGGGAATTTAGGTAATCAATGTATTGTATAATTTCACTTTTTTTCTTAGAATGTACTTATATACATTTTCTAATGGTATCAGCAATTTTTTTGTATATATTTTGTGTTAAAATAAATACAATTATATGTGCCTCATTTGCATAAATACACCGTGTGTATTTGCATATATGAATAGATTAACATAAAGGGGTAGAACAGGGCTGCAACAACAAAAACTTTCTCTGTCTAGGCCTACCTGGACTCTCCTGCTCTGTACTAGGCCACCTGGACTCTCCATGCGTCTGTCTAGGCCTACCTGGACTCTCCTGCTCTGTCTAGGCCTACCTGGACTCACCTGCTCTGTCTAGACTGCCTCATTAATTACTGTTGTTGTCACGTTCTGTTGCATAATTCAACAAAAAAGGTGTTAATATCACTATACTATCAGACATAATATCACTATAATCCGTGTTCGTTTTCAGAAGTTGCTTTGAGTTCAGCACACCTCATTTGTAAACATTTCAACTGTATTAAATTCTAACTTTTTTCAATTTCATTCCACAAAAAAACCAACACCCATTTAAAAAGAAAATATATTTTTCTTGTCTTTCTTGTGATACAAGTGTCGAGACAATGTGTTAAATCCCTGACGAAGCATTCTTATAGAAGCAACTGAAAGACAATGTATTCCATTGAGCCCATTTCAGTCATTACCGGGGTGTTTGAAAGTGCATTACAAACATTTGCGCGGTTGTAACGTTAACGGGGGGGAAAACGACAGGTACAAGCAAGATTTCAACTGCACCCTTAGTCACGTTATCCTGGCGCTGGGTTTGGATGTGCTACAATATGCATCTCTTTTGTGTGAAATTATTCAAGGGACTGACGATGAATACTGTTCATGCTGCCACAAGAAGCTGTGCTATAGGCTGATATTGAGATAGCTCAGCACTCGATTATCTGATAGCTTAAGAGCCTTACTATGTTAATATGCTTTTCATTACTATGCCTCTCGGTGACCAATCAAAATGTACAGTGGATAAAATCCAATGAACAAGAGGATGAACAATGCTTTGAGATTTTTCTAAACTTTTTGTGATTTTCTTTTTTTAAAGAAGCCCGGAGAAAACTGGGTCTACCATGGCCCCGATGTTTGAGGAGTGGGAAAATGAGCTTGACAGCAGGATTGATTGATGGACAGCTTTCAGGGCTGAGACGGAGGTCGTGAGAGGGGCGGTTAATAACACCTAGCGAGGATGTAGTGAAAGTGTGTGTGTTCTGGTACCCCTATTATTGGCGTGCTGTGGACACACGTGACAAGATTAGAGTGAGCCTTGGGATTGCAGTGAATTACTGTCCGATCCGTTTACAGGGGCACAGAGTCACTCACAGATCGGCACGCAATGAAGCTGCCCCAGCAACACTCCTGCCCATCCATAATAGAACGGTATTATTATACCCAGCTAGCGGACAGTGGGTCGGTGGGTACGTCAGGGTCTGAAGGTATGGGTACACCCTTGGCACACCCATACGTGGGCCCACCCTTGCTATGAATGTCATTGTCACGTTGGTCTCTCTTGCAAAGGGGAGAGGACACCAAGTTAGATCATATTGTTTCATCCATATGTGATAAAACAAGTTGGATCTGATTTAAGGGTCAAATTCTGATAATGAATTGTGGTAGAGATCTTTTTTGTGTGATTTTGTCTCCAGTTTGTCCTAATTATTAGATTTACGGGGATTGACTCCTCTTTCAATTCAGGGAGATTATGTAGTGAGATGCTATATCATTACTATTCACATGGAGACCACTGGCGAAGCACACCCCCCGCAGCCCCACTGCAAGGCTGGGGAGCCATGAGCTTTGGGGACCCCCCGGAGGTCGGGCCCCCCCAGATAGCATATGAACACGTCATAAGCCCAACATAAAATTTTTAAAAATGAATGAATAGGAAATGAGCTTGCTCGGCCCTTGCCGAAGGGGCCCCGCGAAACTGCACTACGCCACTGATGGAGACAAACAATCCTATCATAAGTGCTAGAGGAGGGTATTTGAAAGATTTTATTATGTATGGTCTATCCCCCTCACACACTCTGAAGGGCTTTGCCATATGTGTGAAGACACCACTGACCTCTTGGGTTACAATGCCAAAACTTCATCCACTCACTGCCATCTCCTGGCGGAGAATTAGTTCACACGTATTCTCCATGATATTGTACCCTCACAAGGAATTCAATGTGCATAGTGAAAATATGTAGGATCCACCTGCTCTACTCTAGTCAACTTGAGAAATTTCTCTCCAGAGTTGGCATGCTGCTGAGAGCTCCTCTGACTCAAGTTGTGGGACGGGGATGGTTTGAGTTCATCGTCACGGAAACCACATTTACTTCCACATGGCCACTCTCCTAGATAGAGACAGCATGTAGTCCGTTTCCAGCCCTACCTTGCGGCACACAGGTCTCAGCTGCCTCACCCTCACAAATAAACAGTGGATTATGGTTGTCTGTGCCTAATTAAGGACCTGCAGAGGGTTTCAAAGGCCCGTGGCCACCCTCCTCTTCTCTCTGTCCTCCGGTCTCCGCCTGGGTTTGACGGTTCTCTAAACAGTGCCACATGTGAGAAAGAGCCCTGCTTCCGGCCCCCGGTGATGATGAGGTGGGGGAAGAGAGGACACTGGAATGTGTTTCTTCATGATCCTAATTTTATCTATAATCATCAGTTTTTACATCCTGGGACGGGTTATGGGCAGAGAGCTCAACTCTCACCTCTCTGTCTTTGTTGTATTTGTCTGCCTTCTATGGTCTATGTTCCCAGCTGTCCCTTTGGTGGGGAATAGTGGTTGCTGGTGAATCTCTACACCCACTGGCTTGAGTATCTCAACATGAATGAAAGATGGAGGGAGGGAMGGGGGGGATAGAGAAAAGGACCTTTCAGGTGTACTTACTGTATATGGTGAGCAGGATGGAGCTCGTTTTGCGGTGATTGAGAGAGTGATGAACAGATAGTAGAATCCCCAGGGGGAAGATGAGTGTATAAACGCTTCCCTGAATGGAGGGAGAGGGAGGAGAACGTTACAAGAATTTCATAACAAGCATAAAACCATTAATATGTCACGGCCTCATTGGAAGCAGATGTGTGATTTATTTTTATAGGCTGGAAGTTGAGGTCGCTGCAACAGCCTGTGGAATGCCTCCTCCTCCTTCTCTACCGTCACCCTTCTTCTCCACCCTCCTCCTCCTCCTTCATCCGACTTCTCTTCCTCATCCTTCTCCTCTTCCTCCTCTGCTACTCCTCTTCTCTCCCTTTTGTCTTTTTTGTCTATGCAATTATGGTTCTATCTTTTAGCATTCATGTTTTCACACTAGCTGCCTCATAGTCTACACAGGGGAAAAGGGGTAAAGAAGGACCAAGCTTCTTTTGGCCACTGTTGGGTGCTGATGAGCTGTGTGCTTGTGTGATAGACAGCTTATCCACCTCCTCATCCTCTACCCCCAATACACGTACGCACGCGCACACATACACACATGTTTGTTTTACTATCCTTTTGGGGAACAAACAATTGGATCCCATTCAAAATCCTATTTTCCCTAACCAGAATCCTAACCCTAACCTTAACTCCAAACCCTAACTCCTAACTCCTAACTCCTAACCCTAACTCCTAACCCCTAACTCCAAACCCCTAACTCCAAACCCCTAACTCCAAACCCCTAACTCCAAACCCCTAACCCTAACTCCAAACCCTAATTGTAAACCTAACCCTAAACCTAAATTTGCCTTTTTACTTGTGGGGACCAGCAAATGTCCCCACTTGTCTGAATTTTTCTTCTTTTATTATGCTTGTGAGGACTTCTGGTCCCCACAAGGATAGTAAAGCCAACACACGACACACACACACACACACACACACACACACACACACACACACACACACACACACACACACACACACACACACACACACACACACACACACACACACACACACACACACACACACACACACACACACACACACACACACACACACAGCGACATCAAGCCCTCAGACTGACAGCCTGATGGGACGAAGTGGCCCATTACTCAATCAATAGAATTGGGACAATTTGGGGAAATTTGTCTGAAGGGAAAACAAACTAGCAGCCAGTGTGCACATACTTCAGACAGTCGAAACCAGAGAGGAGCGTAAACGTGTGTGTGCGTTTGTTTGTGTGCGTGTGTATGTGTTCCATGTGCCTGTTCTGTGTGAGTGTGTGGGTGGGTGTTCACGTCTGTGTCCAGTATATAATGGTATGGGTGGACTGAGCTGGAGCAGTGCAAGAAATGACTTGCAGATCCAGAGAGAGAAGATCGGCGTGTCTGATCTGTAGAATATAAACAAAAACCTATCACAGCGCAGTTTTCCTGTCCATCATAGTGACTTACATCCCACTCTACTCACAGTTCAATTCTATGAACTGCCGATGTCGATGGAAGAATCAAAGTTAGTGACTGTTGTTAACCCAATACGATGAGAGATGCGTTAGATATCAACGTTCAACTGAAAACGGCTTGGAAATGATTTGAATGTAATTCATAATGATTTTTCAGTTTAAACCATTTAAGTGGAAAAGGACATTTGACTACCGTCTGCAACTGTCCCTCACTCCGGCCTCTCACACTTCTTTATGATGTAACTGAATTGGAAAATGGCGCAGTCGGTGGAATAATCCAGAGCCAAGAAAACCTTAGCCAAGAAAATGGGAAAAGACACATCACCAAAAACAAGCACATTTCTTCTGTCAGTGACATGGCGTGAATACAAACCCCCAGGCCAAAATGTCTCTCGTCGAGCGGCCTGACATGCCGTTTTTATATGTGAGGCTAAAGGTGAGTGAATAAAGCCGTTAACAGTGACTGCTCCGGGTAATTTTACTGTCTGAGCAACTCGACAGCTTTTGGTAAGTTGACACATAAAACATTTTCAACAAAGAGACATACTGTACGGTACACAGACAGACAGAGCAGACAGAGCAGGAGAGAGTGAAGATATGGAGGAGAGAAAAGGAGGGAGGTAATATGTGGAGGATGAGCAGAACTAGAGTCCTGTCTGCACTCATCTCTCACCAGGCAGTTAAATGTGAACGCATGCAAACGACTGGCAAGTACCCATTTGATTTCCATTAGCCTTTGCTTTAAACAACCTGATTTATCAAGATGTGGGAAACAGCCCAGACGTGAAACAACGACCAGCCATATTTACACAAGGCAGAGTTAGCATACTCTCTGTGTTGTTCGTGTTAACTGTCAGACAGGAAATGAAATAAGCTCTGCTATTTGACCTTTGACCCCTGGGATGCTGCAGGATGTCAAGACCCAGCATGGGGTCTCCTTACCACACCCTGCCCAGACACACTCTGAACATAGCATGGGTCCTGAAGAAACTTTTCTCTTCAACCCTCACTTCCCATTATCTCCAGACACACACACACACACACACAGGTTGAACGATGCCACATAAAATGTAATCATGGCTGTAAAATCAGACAGAGATAAATCATAGAGACACACTCCTGGTGTGTTCAGTAGAAAAACAAGTGGTTATGAGGCCGAGGAGAGAGAGGAAATATAAAATACAAATATAGCATAGTCTTCACGGTGTGAGTGCGATGGACGCCAGCGAAGGCTTGAGTGTGGTGAAATGTGTGTGTGTGTTTGCGCTCTGTATGTGTGTGCGTTGCTTGGGATAGAGGCTGGGCCGTTACTCCAGCTTTTCCTCTCCAGTTACAGCCCTGTTGATCTGAGGGCCTCCGCCTCACTGGTGTCTCCTGCTATTCTCATCCAGCTGCAATAACATCTCTATAGAACACTCCACACACCCTACAGACACACACAAACACACTTTATGTGAACACTCGCACGCAGACACACACAGCAGGCATGCATGCGCACAGATCAACCCTAACACAACATGGCACAAAATATAAGTACTGCCTTTAAACAGCACTGACAAAACCCATCAGGAAGGCAGTACACAGCATACAAACCAACACAACGCAACAACATCATATGCATTAAAACACACTGAAGTAGAGTACACAGACAGATGAAGCCGGGCTCTCTCTCTCACACACACACAGACAGTTGTCAGCTGAGTCTGTCTGATCTCAGCAGTACCAGTGAGAGGTTCAGGCTGTGTGGGTCCTGTTCCATTGGGCTGAGCGGGCCTTGCCAGAGTGCACAGAAACTCTGAACCCTCCTGCCTTCTCCCCTTCAGACTTGGCCCGCTCCTCTGGCCTCAGGGAAAGTGAAAAACTTAAGACTTTTAGGGGACACTCCCATGGGGACCATGAGACAATACATTCCCGCCTCATTGTGAGGGAGATCTGTCACTTTGAGTTTCCCCTGCGCCAGAGCCAGAGTAGGGCTAATACAAGACCTGGTGACGGGGCCTTGAGCTGAGGGAGTGTGGAGAGTGGTGTGGTCGGTGCAGGTCTGGTGCCCCCTGGAGGTCATCGAAGACATAGAACACAGGGCAAAGAGGTCATAAAGAACAATGACAATTGACCGGCTGCAGCATGGATCCTATCCTCCGCGGATCTGAAATGTAAAAGACATCGGTGCACTATGTGAGCTGTCCCCCGCACATTTGTTACGTGAACAATCAGTTGAGTTTCTGTTGAAGGAAAAAAACGAGTTAAACCCACAAAAAATTGCCCATCTCTGATTCTGAACGTGGTGTGCTCTGCCAAAAGAGGCCGTGGAATCTGGGCCACCGATCAAATCAAATCCAATTTTATTGGTTGCATACACATATTTAGCAGATGTTATTGCGGGTGTAGGGAAATGCTTGTGTTCCTAGCTATATAGTCTTGAAGGAGTTCTCAAATATGCTGACCACTTGTTGGCTGCTTTTCCTTCACTCTGCGGTCCAACTCATCCCAAACCATTTGGGTTGAGTTTGGGTGATTGTGGAGGCCAGGTCATCTGATGCAATACTCCATCACATTCCTTTTTGGTCAAATAGCCCTTACACAGCCTGGAGGTGTGTTGGGTCATTGTCCTGTTGAAAAACAAATAATAGTCCCACTAAGCACAAACCAGATGGGATGGCGTATCGCTGCAGAATGCTGTGGTAGCAATGCTGGTTAAGTGTGCCTTGAATTCTAAATAAATCACTGACAGTGTCACCAGCAAAGCACCACCACACTTCCTCCTCCATGCTTCACGGTGGGAACCACACATGCAGAGATAATCTGTTCACCTACTCTGCGTCTCACAAAGACACGGCGGATGGAACCAAAAATCTCAAATTTGGACTCATCAGACCAAAGGACAGATTTCCACCGGTCTAATGTCCATTGCTCGTGTTTCTTGGCCTCAAGCAATTCTCTTATTATTATTGGTGTCCTTTAGTAGTGGTTTCTTTGCAGCAATTTGACCATGAAGGCCTGATTCACACAGTCTCCTCTGAACAGTTGATGTTGAGATGTTTCTGGCTAGAGACAGTGACTAAGTTCAGGGCAGGGTACTGGGTGGAGGCCGGCTAGTGATGGCTATTTAACAGTCTGATGACCTTGAGATAGAAGCAGTTTTTCAGTCTCCCGGTCCCAACTTTGATGTACCTGTACTGACCTCACCTTCTGGATGATAGCGGGGTGAACAGGCCGTGGCTCGGGTGGTTGATGTCCTTGATGATCTTTTTGGCCTTCCTGTGACATCGGGTGCTGTAGGTGTCCTGGAGGGCAAGCAGTGTGCCCCTGGTGATGCGTTGGGCAGACCGCACCACCCTCTGGTGAGCCCTGTGGTTGTGGGCGGTGCAGTTGCCGTACCAGGCGGTGATACAGCCCGACAGGATGCTCTCAATTGTGCATCTGTAAAAGTTTGTGAGGGTCTTAGGGGCCAAGCCAAATTTCTTCAGCCTCCTGAGTTTGAAGAGGCGCTGTTGCACCTTCTTCACCACACTGTCTATGTTTGTGGACCATTTCAGATTGTCAGTGAAGTGTACGCCGAGGAACTTGAAGCTTTCCACCTTCTCCACTGTGGCCCTGTCGATGTGGATGGGTCCTGGATTATGTTCTTTCTCTCAATTCCAAGAATCCACAAGCGATCAGAGGATATTTGAGGAAGACAGAGACAGTGCAGACCTGGGATGGGAGGAGAGGGGCGCTTCTACTGAACCCAGGGTCAACGTGGTCAACAGGTTGGTCTCCAATGTGGCAGCAATTAGCAATCAATGTGTATTAGCCCTGATGCCTGCAGCTACCAACTATACCTGATGCATGCACCAATGAGAGAAATCAAATGTTGTAGTAGCTCAATAGACCTTCCATTGGGCCAGGAGTTTTTCCTGCTCAGGCCAGGAAAAACCCCTGGTCCTACTAAAGGCAAGGAGTCCCGGACACAGAGACACGGAAAGCCCACCCCCACTCCCTCACACACCTACAGAGAACAGGTTAGGGTCATGCTGTTATTGCTCTGCAGTAAATGTCTGGCCCTGGGTCATAGAGAGGCGTCTGGTCATAGCAGCTGTGTGTGTGCGGTTGGCCCTGCCTGGTGAAGGTGAACTGTCTATTTTAACCCCCAGGCATGGGGTATATCAGCACCCCATGGCGCCATGCTGCTCCTGCTACTAACCCCTAACCTTTGACCCTGACCCGTATCGATCACAAGCCAAATACAAGTGGGCCTAAGGTATAGGTTGAACCTAATCCATGATTTATGATCAGGTTACCCAATTCCTAAGCTAAGTTTAACTTTTACAAAGATTAAGAAAATATCTGATACGGGACCTGTGGTTATTAGTCCCAGAAGTGCCCCCATGGTGTCTTGAGTGGATATACGGTATCTGATGTCTCAAATGTGTTATTAGGGTGTGTGTGAAAGCTTACTATACTATAGGTCAGTGGCTTTTCAAGCCTAAGATCACATCCCAAGTCCAAATGTCAACCAAGATCTACCACTTGCAAAAAAACGAGGACAAAACAAGGCCACAATGTAGTTCCACTCTGACATTCTTTATTTTGTTACCTGTCAGTCACACGCAAAGTATTCATTTAATTATACAAATAGTATAATCAGAAGTAAGTGCAACTATCATTCAACATTTTATAACAGTCATATTACATTTTTCAATATTTCCACAGGCCTTCACCATTCAAATATAACCTCAATAATCAGCCAATTACAGGCCTAAGCCAATCACGTCCAGTACTGTTTCACTTTCCCTTTTTAAACATCTGCCACGCCCTGACCTTAGAGAGCCTTTTTATGTCTCTATTTGGTTTGGTCAGGGTGTGATTTGGGGTGGGCATTCTATGTTTTGTTTTCTATGTTTCTTTATTTCTATGTTTTGGCCGGGTATGGTTCTCAATCAGGGACAGCTGTCTATCGTTGTCTCTGATTGGGAACCATACTTTGGTAGCCCTTTTTCCCTCCTTTCAGTGTGGGTAGTTGACTTTTGTTAGTGGCACTAAGCCCTGTAAGCTTCACGGTTGTTTTTCGTTTGTTGTTTTGTTGGCAACATTTTATATAAAAGGGAAAATGTACGCTCACCACGCTGCACTTTGGTCTTCTTCCAGGAACGGCCGTGACAACATCATATTTCAAGACACTTCAAAATGACTCGAGTAAGTGCAACTAGCATTCAAAATATTATGACAACAGTCACGTCATTCAATTGTTCAAAAATATTTTCACACAAATCCCAGCCCTACTACCATTCATTACCTCAATAATCAGTCAATTACAGGCCTAAGCCAATCATGTACAGTACTGTTTCACTTTCCCTTTTTAAACAACACACAACACAGATCATATCCTTCTGTAAACAATATAGCCTACAACAGATTTCAAACTGGCAATACTCACTCCTTCTGATGGCTGTGGATGAGATCCCCTCCCCACACACACATTCAATGTGACGGCTGTGATTGCACACGATCAGCAAGTGCTCTGTAGTCTGGCTCATAGTTTGACACAGCAAGTCTGACACTGTCTGTGAGATGTCTATTAGTTAGACAAGATCTGTTCTTTGACTTGATTATTTTAATCTGTGAAAAGGCCATCTCACAGAGATATGCTGATACAAAGTAGGCCTTCGCCTTAAGCGCCGCAGGGTGAAAGGAGGGGAAACTTTTCAGTATTTACAAGACCCCAAAAGTCACTGTCTCTTGATCTTGCTTTCAACTCGATGTCATTTTGCAATTCAATTATCTCCTTGTCAACTCCGATTGGTAAAGCGAATACTTGCTGGAATTTGGCGAACACCTCCTTGATCTCAATGGGGAGGAAAGGGTTTGAGATAAATGCAACAACCTTCCCTGTGTCATTTAACTCCTGAAAACGCTTGTTGAATTCGGATGCCAGTTTCTCCAGGTGGGAACAGAATTCTTGCGGGAGAAAAGCACCTTTGTTTCCGATGTTTTGTGACATTTTCTCCAGGTTTGGGAAGTGCACCAGCCTTCCATTCCTCAGCTAAGAGGCCCACGCACAGGGTCTGCACAGTTCTCTGCACTGTTTACCGCACTGGACATCAGCTACTCGACATCGCTCACTTGCCACGGGTCTGCTGCTAGCTACCGTTCATTAAATAGCTGTTATGTGGCGACATTTACTTGGAGTAAGCCAACCTTTGAAACGAAAAACCCACCGACGAAAAGGAGGACGAATCACATAAAAAAGAGAAAGTTTTGTGAGAAATGGAGGTGTGGAGATAAAGGAGTTTCAAGAGGCTGGCTACAGTATGATGCAGAGTCTGTGGTGATGAGTTGTTCTGTGTGTCGCAAGAGATGCTAAAAATAAAAGCAGAAACAAATCATTTGTCATCGGAAATAAAACGATGAAGCTGGAGAACATTCGTGACCATGAACACAGCAAGTGTCACATTGCCTGCGTGTCTGTGACACCCGGCTCAATCAGAGCCTCTCCTCTTGACACTCTCTGTGACGACGCTAATGGCAATGTCAGAACAGACCAGAACGAAGATGAAGATACTGTTTAGGACTGTACATGCCATTGGCAAGAAGATGAGATCCCTTTATGACTTGGAGTGGATGTGTGAGTAACTGAAAATGTTGTTACTCTTGCAGCTAGACTAGTACTTTTGTAGCTAGTTTTTTCAAATCTATTTAGCAGACGTGGTCCAGTATTGTAGGTTATTTCTCAGCTCTTGATAAGCTTTGGTTCACCTCAAAATAGTGTATAAATACCATACAATTATTGGCCTACTAATGCTGACATGGATCTCCATGCTTTCCTATGGCTCTGTAACATTCTATTTTAATGTTTGTCTCCAGATGCTGTTTACATTTTAAAGCATTGTGACTCAATTTACTTGACCTGCCTTATAGTGTTGATCCTTAAAACATTTTAAGGATTGGGGGCATTATTCGGAAGTTTGGATGACTGAGGTGCCCAAAGTAAACTGCCTGTTACTCAGGCCCAGACGCTAGGATATGCATATGCATAGTAGTATTGAATAGAAAACACTCTAAAGTTTCTAAAACTGTTAAAATAATGTCTGTGAGTATAACAGAACTGATTTGGCAGGCGAAACCCGAGGACAATCCATCAAGGATTTTTTGTTGTTGTTGAGGTCAATCAACTTTCCAATGCCTTTCTATGGGAAAGCCTAATTATTAGGACCCAGATTGCAGTTCATATGGCTTCCACTAGATGTCAACAGTCTTTAGAAATTGTTCTATGTTTTTTTGTTGAAAAATTAAGAAGTATTCGTATTCTTTCTAAGTGTCACTCAGAAGGACTCTAGAATTTTGGTGCGTGTGAATGACTGCGCGCTCCTCGTTGTTTTTCTCCGGTATTGAAAACAGTTTATTCCGTCTTAAATTTGATTGATTATTTACATATTAAGGTACCTGAGGTTGGATTAGAAACGTTGTTTGAAATGTTTGGACCATTCCTTTGTTGGCATTTTGGGCGAGTTGGAACAGGTGTATTTTGGGATTGCAAAAAGATGAAGATCTTCAAAGGTAAGCAATTTATTTTATCGCTATTTCTGACTTTCGTGATGCATCTGCTTGGTTGGAAAATGTTTGTGACGCACTCTGGTGAGAGAAAGGATTACGTCAATAAGAGAAGGAGAGAGAGTGTGAGTGAGAGTGTGTTGTAAAGGAAAATTCTGAAAGGATGGTAAAATGAGCCTTTCCTCATCAGAGAAGGGCCCATGATGAAGGCCACAATGGCCAACAGATATGAGAGAATTTTGCTGACCAGAGGTGACAGCAAGACCCTCGTCACCTCACAGGACAAAATGCTTGACAGGCTAGTCGAGAGTGTGACTGACAGGTTCCAGGAAGCCAGTGTAGGGGTCCTGTGTGCCACCAAGCTGATCAGCTTCACCAACTGGCCAGAGTCAGGAGATGCAGCAGCAGGTTACTTTATGTTTTGTATTACAGGGCAGTCAGGTTACGTTCAGGTTCATGATCATATTTTTATAGTTTGAGAAGTAAAACTGCATGATGCTTGTTATAATGTATACAATTATTCTAGATTTTGGTGACACTGAACTGGAAACCCTGGTGGACCACTTCAAGCCGGTCCTGGAGACCTCTGGCATCCATGTTGAAAGGATACCTGACCAGTGGACTGTCCTGAAGGTACTGATGTACCAAGAGCCCCAGTCCCTGCAGAAGATGTCCTGGTTCCTTGTCAACAGGAGCCATCAGCATTCCTGTCCTGATTTTCTGGCATTGGTTGACCTGGTCCTGTCCTTCCCTGCCTCCACAGCTGAATGTGAAAGAGGTTTTAATACCATGAAACAGGTGAAAACCGATTGGCGGTCCAACCTAAAGTCTGATACACTGTCAGATCTCCTTATGGTCCAGCTGTCCTCTCCAGAGATCAGGGAGTATGATCCGATAAAAGCTGTGATACTGTGGCACCAGGACTCTGTCAGGAGCAGGAGGCCAGACTGCATGGGCCGTGCAAAGAGGGTGATTGCGGTAGAGAATGAGGAGTCTGATGAGGAGGTTTAAATTGATTAAAATGACTAAGCATATGATAGGTTTACAAAACCTTCAAATGTACTTTTATGTTTGATCCTTTAAGTACATTTAATAGCAAATACTTCAGTATAATTTTGAGTTCAAGACTTCTTCAGTTGTATTCAGGCTGGGAAATTAAATCTAGCCACAGCCAAAATTAATTAAAGTCTCTATTTTACCTGTATTTTATCAGGGTATTTCTACTCAAAGTAAAGGATTTGTAGACCTGCTAACCCTGTTTCCCCTATGTATCAGGAGAGCACCAGTTCTATGTCCAATGCACTTCTCATAATAGTATCTTACCATTGTTGTTGCCCTGTTTTGACTTCTACATACTGTTATTCATTGTTATTCATTGTATCTGTTATGTTTTGTTTATTTCATTGTGTGCCCACTGTTTGGCGTTATTGCACTCTGTACAGCACTTTTGGTCAACTACAGTTGTTTTAAAATGTGCTCTACAAATAAACTTGATTTGATTAAACGTTGATCAATATATTAAAATAATTTTGTTTCAAATTTAGCTCTGGCCTCTTCTTTAAGTTTGTATTCAACATCATAACTTATCGTCTCAATGAAATGTACTGAAATGAATGTATGTGTGACACAAAAAGGCAATTTATTCTTTTGACCGGTAAAAATATGCTTGGCTGGTGGATTTTTTCATCTACCAGTCCCCTTGGCAGGTGAGCCAAGAAGTTAATTTCGGACACTGCCCACACACCCACCTTGGCCTTAAAGGCATTGACAGCGCTGATCATGTGTACCACGTCTTTGTCTTTTCCCTGAAGCTCATAGTTGAGCTGGTTCAGTTTTGCTGAGGAAACCTCAGTCGAGCAGCCATGCATCATCAGACAGTTCCTCATGCTCCTCATTTCGTGACTCCAGAAATTATTTGATCTCGGGCAGCAAGTCAACAAATCGCTGCAGTACTTTCCCGGCGACTCAACCATCTTACACAAGCGTGGAGAATCAAGTCACCGTATGCGGCATCAAGCTCATCTAATAAAGATTTAAACAAGCGGTGCTGAAGTCCTTTTGCGCGAATCGAATTAACAATCATAACGACAAGTGTCATGACATGAGACAAGTCCACTACTTTACTAGCTAGTGCTTGCTGATGGATCACACAGTGATACTTCAAAAACTCGGGGAAATCGGGATCACGACAACGCAATGCAACGAAGCCCGAATGCACCCCACGCATTGCCCGGTGCCTCGTCTGTAGTGATCGCTACCAGCTTATGAACGGTAATGTTGTTATCATGCACATAACGTTTAAACTCGTTGTAAATGTCCCCACCTCTTATCCTCCCTTTAAATGGTAAAAAGGTGAGAATAGCCTCCTTTGTAGTTGAATCCTTAAAAGCCATGCCAACAAACACCATCAGCTGTGCAGTGTCTGTCATATCCTGGTATTTGTCAAATTGCAGCGAAAAGAAAGCGAAAAGTCCTTGAGCACTTGTTGATTCACGTCCTCCGATAACGACTCTACCCTTCTTGTCACGGTGGCTGGGCCAAGTGGTACACTTCCCATAGCGTTTTTAATGTCCTCTTTGTTTTCGAATTCTTTGAATAACGTCTCGGCGGCAACGGCCATTGCCTCCTTGTATAACTCTCCATCGGTGAACGGTTTCTTATGTTTAGCCAAGAGATGGCTGACACGGAAGGATGCCTCTGTTGCAGCCTTACTGTTAGCTGTCGGTTTGGTAAAAAGCGACTGCTGTGCTTTCAATATAGACTTGAGCTCGTCAACTTTCTTTGAACGAAGCGTGCTCTTTAGCGGGTAGGTTTCTTTGAACTTGGGGTGGATGGTGTTGTGGTGCCCCTCCATGTTACCCCTTTTTGCAAGCGCTACAGCCTGGTGACAAATCAGGCAAAACCTTTTGTCCTTAACTACGGGGAACAGAAAATCGTGTTCCCATTCTACATGAAAATGATACGTTTTTTGCTTTTTCCGTTGTGCCTCCGCCATCATTTTGTTAGCTTGTGTATCGTTAGCTTGATAGCTCGTGAGCATTACAACAAGTCCCTGAGCTTGTTAAGGCGGGAGTTGGGGACGTAAAACCTAGAAACTGTACAGTCGTGGCCAAAGTTTTGAGAATGACACAAATATTAATTTCAACAAAGTTTGCTGCTTCAGTGTCTTTAGATATTTTTGTCAGATGTTACTATGGAATACTGAAGTATAATTACAAGCATTTCATAAGTGTCAAAGGCTTTTATTGACATTTACATGAAGTTGATGCAAAGAGTTGACCCTTCTTTTTCAAGATCTCTGCAATCCGCCCTGGCATGATGTCAATTAACTTCTGGGCCACATCCTGACTGATGGCAGCCCATTCTTGCATAATCAATGCTTGAAGTTTGTCAAAATGTTGTTTGTCCACCCGCCTCTTGAGGATTGACCACAAGTTCTCAATGGGATTAAGGTCTGGGGAGTTTCCTGGCCATGGACCCAAAATATCGATGTTTTGTTCCCTGAGCCACTTAGTTATCACTTTTGCCTTATGGCAAGGTGCTCCATCATGCTGGAAAAGGCATTGTTCGTCACCAAACTGTTCCTGGATGGTTGGGAGAAGTTGCTCTCGGAGGATGTGTTGGTACCATTCTTTATTCATGGCTGTGTTCTTAGGCAAAATTGTGAGTGAGCCCACTCCCTTGGCTGAGAAGCAACCCCACACATGAATGGTCTCAGGATGCTTTACTGTTGACATGACACAGGACTGATGGTAGAGCTCACCTTGTCTTCTCCGGACAAGCAATGCCCCAAACAATCGGAAAGGGGATTCATCAGAGAAAATGACTTTACCCCAGTCCTCAGCAGTCCAATCCCTGTACCTTTTGCGGAATATCAGTCTGTCCCTGATGTTTTTCCTGGAGAGAAGTGGCTTCTTTGCTGCCCTTCATGACACCAGGCCATCCTCCAAAAGTCTTTGCCTCACTGTGCGTGCAGATGCACTCACACCTGCCTGCTGCCATTCCTGAGCAAGCTCTGTACTGGTGCTGCCCTGATCCCGCAGCTGAATCAACTTTAGGAGACGGTCCTGGCGTTTGCTGGACTTTCTTGGGCGCCCTGAAGCCTTCTTCACAACAATTGAACCGCTCTCCTTGAAGTTCTTGATGATCCGATAAATGGTTGATTTTGGTGCAATCTTACTGGCAGCAATATCCTTGCCTGTGAAGCCCTTTTTGAGCAAAGCAATGATGACGGCACGTGATGACGGCAGACTTTGTGAAAATTAATATTTGTGTCATTCTCAAAACGTTTGGCCACGACTGTATTTGATTGGCCAGATATACCCCTCGACCCCCATCACTACACACAGGGCTCACACATGGGGCATTTGAAATTAAATAAATAAATAATAATAAATAAATGAAAACATTTAGACATTTAAGATTTTACTTTCTCTGATTTTGAAAACTCCTCGTGATCGACTTGGAATGCTTCCAAGATCGACTTGTCGGCCGCGATCYACGGGATGGTGACTCCTGCTATAGGGTGTCAGTACATTATGGGAAGTAGGTGAATGTATACTTGCTATGAGTGTCCATGTCAGTGTGCATGTTCATTTTATATATCTGATGGGTGTGTGTGTGTGTGCATGTCTCTCTCTCTTTGTCTTTAATCAGTGCAAGCTATGAGTTCCACTATGCCACGTTCTGTTCAGCTCTGTGTAGTCAAATAAATCGTTTCCACCGACCATCACTCCACACTGCTTTACCTTGCTGATCCTCACGGTACTTCGTCAGCACAGGGACCTCTACTAGACAGACACACACACACACGCACGCATACACACACACACACAGGCACGTACACACACACTCACGCACGCATGCACACTTACACACAACACATACAGATGTAGCCTACTTGCATACACAAATGGACATGCACATACACAGATACAAATCAAATTGTATTTATCACATGCTTCATAAACAACAGCTGTAGACTACAGTGAAATGCTTATTTAAGGGCCCTTCCCAACAATGGAGAGAGAAGAAAGGAGAAATAATAGAAATATTATAACACAAGGAATAGATACACAATGAGTAACAATAACTTGGCTATATATACATGGGGTACCAGTACCGAGTCCATGTGCAGGGGTACGCCGTAATTGAGGTAGATATGTACATATAACTAGGAAACAGGATAGCTAATAAACAGTAGCAGCAGCATGTGTGATGAGTCAAAAGAGTTGCAAAAAGGGTCATTGCAGATAGTTAACCAATAGCAACCTAGACTATTTAGTAGTCTTATGGCTTGGGGGTAGAATCTGTTTAGGGTCCTGTTGGTTCCAGACTTGGTGGATTGGTACCGCTTGCTGTGCTGTAGCAGAGAGAGCAGTCAAGGACTTCGGTGGAGTCTTTGACAATTTTTAGGGCCTTCCACTGACACCGCCTGTTATAGAGGTCCTGGATGGCAGGAAGCTCTGCCCCAGTGATGTACTGGGCTGCATGCGTTAACCTCTGTAGCACCTTGCGGTCGGGTGCCAAAAAGTTGCCATACCAAATGGTGATGGAGCTAGTCAAGATGCTCTCAATAGTGCAGCTGTAGAACTTTTTGAGGATCTGAGAACCCATGACAAATCTTTTCAGCCTCCTGAGGGGGAAGAGGCGTTGTCGTGTATTTTTCACGACTGCGTTGGTGTGTTTGGACCATGATAATTCATTAGTGATGTGGACACAGAGGAACTTGAAGATCTGGACCTTCTCCACTACAGCCCCGTCGATCTGGATTGGGGCATGCTCGGCCCCCCCCATTTCCTGTAGTCCAAGATCAGCTCCTTTGTCTTGCTGACGTTGAGGGAGAGGTTGTTGTCCTGGCACCACACTAATACATCGTTATTGATACATTTACATTTTCACACATATTTCAATACATTACCAACATGTGGAAAAGGATCAGCGATGACTGTTTGGGAGAATGTGTGCATGCCCGCATGTGTGTGTGCCTGTGTGACTGTTCGTGTTCGTGTGTGTATGATGGGGTCCGTATGTGTGAAGGGCAGTGTAGTAATAAAGAGAAGAAAGGAGCTCTTTGTGACAGCTGCCGCACAAGGGGCACAGTGTGATGATGCGTACGTGCCCCCAAGTTGACCTTTGGCCTCTAATATACGCTAATAAGTAGCAGGGGAGAGGACGCTTATCTCACTGGTACAGCATTCCTGAGGGACCTATCACACACACCCATACACTGATGTACGCATGCAGGCATACACGCAGGGACACACACACGTGCATGCGCACACACCTGGAAGCACACACACGCACATGGACAGACACTCACACCATGCTTATTCACTCAATGTGTGCCACTAGCAAAACGTACCTGGCCGTGGCTTTGAAAGGTCCATTGTTGTCAATGCATGTTTTTTTATACTAAATTTAACATGACGCTTTCGTTACCAATCATATTCTGGGCTCATAAATTATACCAGAGTGAAGTGTTGAGTAAACACACACACACACACACACACACACACACACACACACACACACACACACACACACACACACACACACACACACACACACCACACAGACAGCAGACAACTGTAAAGGTTTAAAATGTTTGTAGCTATATCAGCCCTATATGAGGCGAATCAATCCCTTCTTATAAACCTCTCATCCTCCATCAGTACGATGTCATTATGACCTGCCTCTCTTCATTAAAGGCCTGTCAGAGTGAGGATTCTGATCCCAGATCAGTCGCATGCTTATTAAAGTCCTGTCACACAGAGAGGCTACTGAACAGAGATCAGTGTGTCTTTATTAGTCTAGGCATTCTGAGCAGCACAAAGGCTCCATTGGCCTAATCCTTCGTCAGGGGCAACAGCATTAAGCTGTCAATCAAAGTGGAGGAGAGGTGATTATACACCGCAGGGTAGTTATCTTATATGAGCTCAATAATCACCTCACCCGTTGGAGGTGGCCATGCTGATGCCTGTTGGAACTCCAGTCCATCCACATATTATGGTCACATTGTTCCTTGAGAAATACATGTCTATCCAATGAGTATCGCCTTCTAGAAAAAGTTTTGTGGCTGAAGAGTGTAAATTAGGGCTTTGGCCAGTGAGATAAATAGCAGGCAGATATAACACACGCCTGCTACAACAGACCGGTTTCATATTTAAGTTGTTCCAAGGGCACAGAKCCACACAGAAACAGAGAGACAGACAGAGAGACTGGGCATATTGACAGAGTGTGAGAGAGATATTCAAGGACAGAAGATATATCAGGAAAGACAGAGGGAGACAAGGAGTAGGTTAGGACTGGTGATAGTTGCCTGTGTCTCATTAAGGCTGGTCTCCCTCCAAACACACACACACACATAAAACCTCATCCCTCCATTGCCCTCTGCCCTGCACTGTCCTCCTGCGCTCCCACCAGTCTGTGTTTAACACTAAAAGAGCCAACAGGGGTCAATTGTGACCCCAAGCGGTCAACATTTTTATAATTTATAATTTATCCTTCTGAAAATGTAGGACTTTGTCAAGCAACTATACTGAACAAAAATATAAACACAACATGTAAAGTGTTGGTCCCATGTTTCATGAGCTGAAATAAAATATCCCAGAAATGTTCCGTAAGCACAAAAAGCTGATTTCTGTCAAATGTTGTCTACAAATTTGTTGACATCCCTGTTAGTGAGCATTTCTCCTTTGCCAAAATAATCCATCCACCTTACAGGTGTGGCATACCAAGAAGCTGATTAAACAGCATGATCATTACACAGGTGCACCTTGTTCTGGGGACAATAAAAGGCTAGTCTAAAATGTGCATTTTTGTCACCCAACACAATGCCACAGATGTCTCAAGTTTTGAGGTAGCGTGCAATTGGCATGCTGACTGCAGGAATGTCCACCAGAGCTGTTGCCGGAGAATTGAATGTTAATTTCCCTYCCATAAGCCGCCTCCAACGTTGATTAAGAGAATTTGGCAGTATGTTGTGACCTTTCGGCTCAGGGGGGCCTTCACTTGCTAGCTCCAGGGCCAGAGCAATTTACGGATGCTCTGGGGTAATTCCCACATTTGGGGATCTTATCCGCTGCTAATTACGAGTTAGTCTGGAATTCCACGGAAGTAGTTAACTTTGATTAAAACTTGTACATCATTTGAGGRAGTCCGAATGACAAAATAAAATAGTGGGCTAACAGAGCAAAAAGAGAGTGGCTCACAGTACGGCTACATCCTCGTCACACACAGTCGCATACAAACCCGAAAGTTACCTTACTACGTTACCCATAATGCACTTCGGTGTTTTAAAGCTATACCCCTACTTTACCAACACTACCCCCACTCTGGATGGTGATTAGGCCACTCCAACACTCATACAAAGGCACAACATCCAATGGTTTTCATTTCAGTTACATGGACATTTTTTTCTTCTTTTCAGTCCACAACGTCCTCTGAACTTGTCCTGTTCAGTAATTACTCCACTTGAGGGAGCAAATAGTCTATWCAGTCCATATTCCCTAACTGCCCAAAAGCACATGGAGCGGTGGGCAGCACCATACGAGGGCTGTTGGTTTAAGAGGAGGATACCTAGAGAAAAGGAAGGCAGGTCYGTGGTTCCAGTACCTAGCAGTACATTATGTAGTTCCAGTGTGAATGCAGGACTCCAATTTATCTCTCCTGAAAAAGTAAGAAGGTTAACACTGTTCTATTTCAAGAATGTTACTTTTTGTTTACAAAAATACCCAAACAAAATAACACAGTTCCCAAAACATAAATGGCCCACGTCTCAATGCATAGAATATAAAACTSTCACAATTTACAGTCCCACCTCCTTCTGTGTTTTGTTATTTTTCTATATATATTTTTTAACAACAATAATGCAGCGTTAAGTAAATGCCCTTTTTTTTWATGTCCCAGACAGTTTGTATATAACAGTTCAGTTCAACATCAACACCCAATCACCTAACRGGTTAGGTGGTCTTTAGTTCCTCTTTGGCCTCCCTGTGGGAGTCTGACCCAAAGCAGGGTGAGTAACAGTCCATGTTTGGCCTTGTTGCATTGTGCTACCCCCACTAGACTGAACTCCATCTGGTGTCGCAGACCCACTCACAAAAGAAGTGGTATCAGAAGCAAGATCTGCCTCCTTCTCACTACCATTGTCACTGTTTTGTTCATCCATGAACAGGTTGGGTAGATTCAGATCAGAATTGTGGAGTCCTGCATCCAGATCAGGCGACAAGACCTCTGCAGATTGCCACGCTTCGGCGTGTGTGAACACCCAGCWGTTGTCTAGAGTCGTGCGGCAGTTGTACGGCTTGAGTTTGTCGTGATGAACAACCTTCACCTTTGTTCTCGGACTCTTTTGAATCCGGTAAATCAAGTTGTCCAGCTGTTCCAGTATGAAGTATGCTTTTTGGCACTCTCCACTGACTGACCCAGCGCTTCCCWTGCAATCTGGTGAGCAAGTTCCAATCTATCTCGTAGCTGTGCCACATACTGTGGAGGGGTCTTGGCGTGCTCAGGTTGATGGGTTCTGTTACTTCTTGTCCAAGGAGCATCATGTTTGGAGTGAACCCTGTTGAGCTGTGCTTTGTTGCTCTATAGGCCATCACGGCGAAAGGAATCATGAGGTCCCAGTCCCAATGACAARGATCTGTGGTGGTGGCTAAGATCTTCTGTAGAGAGACATTAAATCTMTCGACTTGCCCGTCCGATTGCGYTCTGAAAGGGGTTGTGCGAGTCTTTTAGATTCCTAACATTTCACGCATTCTTTGGAAGACTTCAGACTCGAAGTTGGAGCCTTGATCACTGTGGAGTGTCTGTGGGGCTCCATAYCGACACACCCATTCAGCTGTCAGAACTTCAGCCACTGTCACGGCTTGATCGTTTGGCAGAAYGTAGGCACCCACCCACTTTGTGAAATAGTCTTGAACCCCCAATATGTAGCGATTGTAGCGTTCTGTCTCGTTCATGTGGCAATTGAGATCAATGGCGATCCTCTCCATGGGTACTCCCACGCGGACAGTTCCCATAGGTGCGTGGGGCTTCCTCGGAGGTCTGGCTTTAGCGTCACAGCTGGTACATGTACGACACCATACTGTGACATCCTCTCTCATTCGGTACCAGTAGTATCTTGTCTGCAGCCGGGCAAGTGTGCGTRCTACACCAAAGTGACTGCCTATTGGGCCGTCATGCTTCTGCTTCATGATGTCTGTCCAGAACACACYAGGTAGGAGTATCTGTGGGTAAAACACTGCGCCTTCGGTACAGTAGAAGCACAGTAAGAGAATGCAGTCCTTGACATACAYTCTCTTCCACTGGCTCCAATAGGCCTTAGTCGCTGGCCCGAAAGGCGACACATCTCCCCACGATGGGCGTTCCTGTCCTTCCTCGAGCCATCTCTTGATTGGGCCTATATCAGAGTCAGCCATCTGAGCTTGACGTAATTCCTCAGTAGTCCATCCATGGAACAGAACAGTGTCACTTGCATCGGTGAGGCAAATCTTTTCCACATCCGAKYTGTCACCTTCACTCTCCCGATGACCCYACTCCACATCGACGGCAGCTTCAGAAACTCCAGGGAGTACAGGCTGTYGGCTGGGGTCTTCCCCTACCCCCACTGAACAGCGCTCCATAGATGTAGCTTCCACAGCGTAATCAGCTATGCTGGAGCCGAAGTCACACTGCACTMCCTGGTGCCTGAAACGGTCATTCTTCTGAGTAGGGTCCTGTATAGTGCAGGGGCAAGTCTGGTGGCAGGGCCTCTTGGAGAGGAAGTCAGCATTTTCATGGTGGTTGGTGTCCTGGATGATGTATGACCTTGAAGTTATACTCCCCAAGCTTCTCGAGCCACCTCGCCAGTTGACCTACTGGTTCCTTCATCCATATGAGCCACCGAAGGCTGCTGTGGTCGGTGCGCACGATGAAGGGTCTTCCGAGCAGGTATTGACAGAAGTGTGTAGTGAACTCCACTACAGCCAGTAGCTCCCTCCATGTGGTAGATATAACAGACTGACCCTAGCCCCCCGACACATAAACTACTGCAGCATAAATACTGGAGGCTGACACAGGAGGGGTCGGYAGACARTGTGGCTGGATATAAACAGGCAGGATATAACCCCACCCACTTTGCCAAAGCACAGCCCCCGCACAGCCCCCACACCATCTTCAACCACCAACTGACCATCCTAAGACAAGGCCGAGTATTGTRACGCTCYTCGTAATCCTCCTCGTCTGAYGAGGAGCAAGGATCGGACCAAAGCGCAGCGTGGTTTGAATACATACTTTAATATATTAAACGAAGACYAACARGAAGAACACTTGACAACTACAAAACAATAAACGACGTGAACAAACGAACGAAAACAGTACCGTGTGGCGAACAAACACAGACACGGCAACAATCACCCACAAACAAACAGTGAGAACAGCCTAKCTTAATATGGTTCCCAATCAGAGACAATGACAAACACKTGCCTCTGATTGAGAACCATATTAGGCCAAACAATAAACCCAACATAGAAACACATAACATAGAATGCCCACCCAGCTCACGTCCTGACCAACTAAACAAGATCTGAACAAAGGAAATAAGGTCAGGAACGTGACAAGTATAGCCATAAAGGATCACCACTTTATTTTAAGAATGTGAAATGTCAGAATAATTGTAGAGAGAATGATTTATTTCACCTTATTTTTCATCACATTCCCAGTGGGTCAGAGTATACATACACTCGATTAGTATTTGGTAGCAAACGTTTCGGGTAGCCTTCCACAAGCTTCCCACAATAAGAATTTTGGCCCATTCCTCCTGACAGAGCTGGTGTAACTGAGTCAGGTTTGTAGGCTCCTTGCTCACACACGCTTTTTCAATTCTGCCACACATCAGGTCAGGGCTTTGTGATGTCCACTCCAATACCTTGACTTTGTTGTCCTTTTAAGCATTTTGCCACAACTATTCTTTGGGCTCACTGTCCATTTGGAAGACCCATTTACGACCAAGCTTCAACTTCCTTACTGATGTCTTGAGATGTTACTTCAATATTTTCCACATAATTTTCTGCCTCATGATGCCATCTATTTTGTGAGTGCACCAGTCCCTCCTGCAGCAAAGGCACCCTCACAACATGATGCTGCCACCCCCGTCTTCACGGGTGGAACTGGTGTTCTTCGGCTGACCAAGCATCCCCCTTTTTCCTCCAACATAACCCCAATGGTCAATTATGCCCAAAACAGTTTCTATTTTTGTTTCATCAGACCAGAGGACATCTCAAAAAGTAAGGTCTTTTGTCCCCATGTGCAGTTTGCCAAACCGTAGTCTGGCTTTTTTTTTTGGCGGTTTTTGGAGCAGTGGCTTCTTCCTTGCTGAGCGGCCCTTTTCAAGGTTACATCGATTATAGTGACTCGTTTTTACTGTGGATATAGATAGTTTGTACCTGTTTCCTCCAGCATCTTCACAAGGTTCCTTGCTGTTGTTTCTGGGATTGATTGCCTTGCACTTTCGCAAACCAAGACGTTCATCTCTAGAGAGAACAGAACGCGTGTCTCTTCCTAGCAGGTCCTATTGACGGCTGCGTGGTCCCAGGTGTTGTTATAACTTGCGTATTATTTTTTGTACAGATGGAACGTGGTTACCAGTTCAGGCATTTGGGAAATTGTCCCAAGGATGAAACCAGACTTGTGGAGGTCTATACAATTTTTTCTGAGGTCTTGAGCTGATTTTTCGATTGTTGCCCATTGGATGTCAAGCAAAGAGGCAACTGGAGTTGAAAAGATAGGCCTTGAAATACATCCACAGGTACACCTCCAATTGACTCAAATGATGTCAATTAGACCTATCAGAAGCTTCTAAAGCCCATGACATCATTTTTCTGGAATTTTCCAAGCTGTTAAAATGCACAGGTCAACTTAGTGTATTGTACCCTTCTGACCCACTGGAATTGTGATACAGTGAATTATATGTGAAATAATCTGTCTGTAAACAATTGTTGGAAAAATTACTTGTGTCATGCACAAAGTAGATGTCCTCACCGACTTGCCAAAACTATAGTTTGTTTAAGAAGAAATTTGTGGAGTGGTTTAAAAACGAGTTTTAATGACTCCAACCTAAGTGTATGTAAACTTCCGACTTCAACTGTATATTCTGAGGAGTATTTCTGTCTGTAATAAAGCCCTTTTGTGGGGAAAAACTCATTCTGATTAGCTGGGCCTGGCTCCAAAGTGCGTGGGCCTATGCATGGCTGCTCTCCTACCCAGTCATGTGAAATGTATTAGGGCTTAATTCATTTATTTCAATTGACTGATTTCCTTAAATTAACTGTAACTCAGTAAAATCATTGAAATTGTTGCAAGTGACATTTAAACTTTTGTTCAGTAAATAAAGTTGACACGATTTCTGTGTTGACATGGAGGAATMAAAAATATTCTCTCTTTTGTATACTAGTAGTACGCCTATATCYCCCATATCGGTGGCCATCTTAGGTCCTACTGGTATGTAAGTTTAGCTGAATCGACATTTTCTCAGCCTTTGAGTACCACAGATGTTCATGACAAGTGGCTATGGGTGAAATGTATCAAAATATCTGTTCAAAACATGAAAAACATCAAATTTGACTATAAATGTGTGAACATTTTAAAATATATGCTATTTTGGGGAATCTAAACCATTTACTTGTGTTACTAAAGGTTAATAKAAATAAAAAGTGTTACCGCTTGACATACAGTGTCTCTGCAATTATTACCAATTTGTGGTAAAAAAAATACTTTTAAGCTAAAATATATGTTGGTGTTTTTAGGGTTAATAAGGGATAATGCTGCAGCTCGGTGAGCACTGTTTCCTACAGGCAGGCTTAAAATACATTTTCTCCTTATTACATGCATGATTTTAACTGATCCCAGAAAAGCAAACACAAGGATTCCCCCTGGGCCGCTCAGATTCAGGCTCAACTGCTGAACTGACAGAATGTGGGGGGAATAAAAGGCGCTGGGGGGGGGGTTACCCTCTCAGCCCTCTGTTCAGCCGTTCACACCGCCTGGTCTGGCCTGGCCTGTCTGCACAATGGCCCTCTTGTTGGAGGAGGAGGAGAGCTATGGAACGTCCTGGACCTCTGGAGCTGGATGAAGCTACTATCTTTACAGAGACACCCTCAATGCACACAAACAGGCACATACAAACACACACACATATTCTGCCCATCCACACCCAATCCTCCTATGGCGTAGTTCCCAGGTACCAGCAGTCAGTCAGTGGTCTCACCTGTGGACAGGAAGCAGTTAACAGAGCAGATGTGTGCGTTTTTGCGTTTGTCTTGGACCCACAGCGACTGAGTCATCAGCCAAACCTCTGCCTCGAAATGGAGAGCAGCAATCCAAACACTGTGGGGTTTATTAAAGCATAATTAAAGTGATTAGCAGAGGTTTTGAAGAGGGAGGCCCTTTCTGGTTTCGAGATTAAATAAAGAGTGAAAACTAGAGTAAATAGCCATGCTGCTCTTTGTTTCCTTTGGTCTTGGCCACGGTGAGCGGGATTAGATCATCAGCAGGTGTCATAGCCTCCTGTCATCTGACAAGGAAAATACAAGAGGGAGAGGACAAGAGCAGCCCGAGAGAGAGCGAGAGGGATGAATGAGAGAGAGAGAGAGAGAGAGAGGAAATAGACAGAGAAAGAGGGAAGATAAATTAGTAAATTAAATTAGTAAGGAAAGTATGGAAGGGATGAGGGAGAGGTAGGGAGAGAGGAAGGGTGAGGGAGAGGCAGGGGAGAGGAAGGGAGAAGAGGAGAGGCAGGGAGAGAGGAAAGGATGAGGGGAGGGCAGGAGAGAGGAAGGGATGAGGGAGAGGGAGGGCATGAAGAGGAAGGAGATGAGGGAGAGGCAGGGAGAGAGGAAGGGATGAGGGAGATTGCAGGAGAGAGGAAGGGATGAGGGGAGGCAGGGGAGAAGGAGGGTCGAGGAAAGCAGGCAGGAGATTGAGGAAGGGATGAGGGAAGAGGTAGGGAGAGAGGAAGGGATGAGGAAGAGGTAGGGCGAGAGGAAGGGATGAGGAAGAGGTAGGGCGAGAGGAAGGGATGAGGGAGAGGCAGGGAGAGAGGAAGGGATGAGGGAGAGGCAGGGAGAGAGGAAGGGATAAGGGAGAGAGGAATGGATGAGGGAGAGGCTAAAGGAATAAGGGGGAAAGTCAGAGAGAAAGAAAGGTAGAGTAAGTGAAAGACAAAAGCAAAATATGAAGTATGAGAGCAGAGACAGAGGCACAGTATTATAGACAACAAAGAATGAGATGAGACTAAGAAGGAAATGAGCTTGAGAGAGAGAAGAAGAAGAGCCCGGTTGGAGAGAAGAAGATATTATGCTTGGGTTGAGTTGGAAAATTCCAGCAAACTGGAGACATGGTTTGATATTTGGATTGCTTCTAGGTGGAGAATTGGTATTGAGCGTTGAGTCTGTGAGACTGAGGTGAATGCGGGAAGAGAAGTTGCCAGGGTAGAGAAGTACCAGGCTGAGCTAATCCAACCCTGTCTAACCACAACCATCACACGTGCCAAACAGTGGGTGGGCACTCAGCGGTGGTAGTGAGGAGGGATGTAGTAGTAAAACTCCTGACACAAGGGTTAAGACCTCCGTGGCAGTTTAAGGCTGTTCTTAACCCCAGGCTTTCCTCCTGCTCAGACACACAAACCATCAGTCCAAGTCCAACAGCCACAATAAAAGAGCCAGACTGGTTGCTGAGTCAGCAGAATGATGGACCCAAACTGGGGCAGTCACTGGGTGTGGCCCTCACAGTGGTATTGGGGAAACAACCAACGAACTGTCCTAAACAGCCTCTGGTACATTCCAGAGAGGAACCATCATCAACCCTGTGGAAAGACTGGACCTAAACTCTGAGAAACAGAGTAGCACAGGCTGCTGGTCAGTTGGCTCTTACCACCTCATCTGGTGAATGAAGACAGATACAATGAGTATAGGACATTCTCTGCAGTATGGAGTTATGTACTTTGAATGTATTGTTATATTGCTAATGAATTTCCATGTCAATTCACTCCCGCTCCCCCTCTCCGGCGCTCCACGTCGCCAGTTGTCTCATCGTTACGCGCACCAGCGCCTCATGAGACTCACCTGGACTCCATCACCTCCCTTATTACCTCCCCTATATCTGTCACTCCCTTTGGTTCTTTCCCCAGGCGTTGTTGACTCTATTTCTGTTTCTTGTCTGTACGCTTTGCCTGTTTTGTACTATGTGCTATTTATTATTACATTTGCACTCCATGTACTCGCTTCCCAACTCCCAGCGGAGCATCAACGGGAGGACAGTTGTACAAAGAAGATTTACCATGGAACACAACTCGATTCTAGACCTCTATAATCTCTGACCAGAGGGACGGGTGTTTCCCAACAGAGCTCCATCCAGTAGGACAAGTTCTTCCCAGAACACCTCTGGATCTGGAGGGTAGAGTCGATTACAGAGCAAGTCTCACCCAGGAGCCATTCAGGGGAGTGTGACTGCAAATGAGAAGCAGGGCTGGCGTTTTCCTAATGAAAACATGACATCAGAGTCCTGTTGGCTCTGAACTGACACTTCATAAATGATCTGGACGCACAGGGCTGCTGACCGTGGAGGGGGTCAGGAGGCTTAGAGACTGGGGAGGCTGGGAGCCTGGGACTGAGGCTGGGAGACTGGGGAGGCTGGGAGACTGGGGAGCCTGGGACTGAGGCTTAGAGACTGGGGAGGCTGGGAGCCTGGGACTGAGGCTGGGAGCCTGGGGAGGCTGGGAAGACTGGGGAGCCTGGGACTGAGGACTGGAGCTGGGGAGCTGGGGACTGGGGGGAGGCTGGAGCCTGGGACGAGGCTGGGAGCCTGGGGAGCGGGCTGGGAGCCCTGGGACTGAGGCGGAGCCTGGATGGAGCTGGAGACTGGGGAGGCTGGGAGCCTGGCTGAGGCTGGGAGACTGGGAGGCTGGGCGCTGGGAACTGAGGCTGTGAGCTTGGGGGGGAAACGAGACTTGGGACTGGCTGGGAGGCTGGGAGGCTGGGAGACTGGACTGGAGGCTGGGACTGGGGAGGCTGGGACTGGACTGAGGCTGGGAGACTGGGGAGGCTGGAGACTGGACTGAGGCTGGGAGACTGGGACTGAGGCTGGGAGACTGGGGAGACTGGGACTGAGGCTGGGAGACTGGGAAGGCTGGGAGCGGGGCTGGGACTGAGGCTGGGAGACTGGGACTGAGGCTGGGAGACTGGGGAGGCTGGGAGCCTGGGACTGAGGCTGGGAGCCTGGGACTGAGGCTGGGAGCCTGGGGAAGGCTGGGAGACTGGGACTGAAGGCTGGGAACTGGGACTGAGGCTGGGAGACTGGGAGACTGGGACTGAGGCTGGGAGACTGGGAGGCTGGAGGCCTGGGACTGAGCTGGGAGCTGGGACTGAGGCTGGGAGCGTTGGAAGCGGCACAATGTAGTTCGATGTCCTACAGTGGCGCCTCTCCAAATGCTGTACTGATGAAAAACAGTGTCCTCACACACCGGATAGATCCAGTGTCTCCATCGTTTGATTTGTGTTTCATTCAAATGGAAGTAGCTGAGGTGTTATAGTTTAGCTGCAGGTACAGTTGTTTGACAACTGAAAAATATTTCATAGCAGGACTGTGTGAGGTCTGTAGGTGACAGGGCTGGAGTGTGCTGAGACAGATGTAAGTGTGTGCTAAGGAAAATACTGTCTGCGTGTCAGTGGAGGTGTGTGTGTGTGTGTGTGTGTGTGTGTGTGTGTGTGTGTGTGTGTTGTGTGTGTGTGTGTGTGTGTTGTGTGTGTGTGTGTGTGGTGTGTGTGTGTGTGTGTGTGTGTGTGTGTGTGTGTGTGTGTGTGTCAGGGCCTGCTCTGGTCCCAGTGAGAGGCCAAGCCGTAGCAGTAGGGGAAGCACAGTGAGTCTGGGAGGGATGTGGGGTGGATATTGGTTCCTCTGGATCTTAATTCTTCCCCAACAACACAATATGAGGAACAGAAATCCTCATCCAGTCCAGTGCATAAGCCAGAAAGGAACATTGCTCTTTCATGTGGCTGCGCTGGATAATCACTCTCTCTTTCTTTCTCTGGCTTTCCCCCTTTCCAGGGCTCTCTCTCCTCTCTGTCTCACTCTATGTCGCTGTCTCTCGCTCTCTTTGTCTCTCTCTCTCTCACTCTCTCTCTTTCCCAGTCTGTGAAATTGTAATTGCTTACAGCAGCATTTGTTCACAGCAGGAAATTCAGAGTGGGGGGAACTGAGAGAGAGAGGGATGGAAAGGCGATTGATGATGCGGTCCACACCATATGGTTCAAGTAGAGAATCCATATAGGGATATTTCCACGGTGCATGAATGTGGAGAGCTGTTTGAGCACACACTTCTCGCGGTCCATTGCAGGCAGATCTGGCGTATTTGTTGTGGTGCAGAGAGCGGAGAGGGCCCCGGCAGCTCCAGTGGTGTGACGGTAGAAGTATGTTGGTGTTGGCTGCATCTGTGTGCGTGTGGTGTGTGTGCGTGTGTGTGTGTGCGTGTGTGTGTGTGCGTGTGTCTGTGTGGTGTGTGTGTGTGTGTGGTGTGGTGTGTGTTGTGTGTGTGTGTGTGTGTGTGTGTGTGTTGTGTGTGTGTGTGTGTGTGTGTGTGTGTGTGTGTGTTGTGTGTGTGTGTGTTGTGTTGTGTGTGTGTGTGGTGTGGTGTGAGCCCTTGAAACTGTCTCTCCGTTTGACCCAGTCATTCATTGTCTCTCTCCATCTTTGTCTCAACTCTTCAAGGCTTCAGCCAGACCTGCTTTGGTCTGGTGTGGTTCCGTGTTTGTTTACTCAGGTCTGGGTTTTGTAGTTCTATTGTCTGTAGTTTCCCGTGATCTCCATCGTTCCTGAACTCTGCTGTTTGAAGTGTTTCCCTCTGCATCCTCACAAGGGGACTGTTCTCCAGTACATTGCCCTAACCTCCGGTGGTAGCTATCCGATTTCTCAGGATTGTTTTGACTTGTGTTGACTTCTTTACAGTCTGTGTGCTCCGATTTCACATACAGTATTCTATTGCGTATTTATTTGTGTGGCCCTGTGTGTGAACTATTTTCCTCCTCCTTCCTAGCCCTATTGMTAGGAACTTGGTGACTCTTGGTTGACTCCACTGTGAGAGCTGTGTCCCATTGCTCATTATTTTGGTGTGATATACTGCTGGGATCCAGCGCTTGTCTGTGTGAAATATACATTGGAGCTATATCAGAGCTTTTCCACAGTGCCCTATTGTAGTACGACTCTGTGCGGGGCMATTGAAAATAGGAGTCTCGTTATACGTGTCAAATATAAACAGAGACTCTCATTCAGGGGGTCTCTCTCCTCATCTCCACGACAACCAAATTTATAGCCCCAGTAATATAATTTGGCCCATTTTACGGGAAGCGGTGATTCAATTTCAAAGTMTTCCGTGATATTTCCCATTAACGGTCTCATAAGTACAGAGATATTTATTAAGGCAAATTCCTGCTACTCTTAAAGAGCGACTGCCTCTAAAAAGCAACTTCTTGTTTTGAACCCCCCCTATGTGGCATCGATATGAGTCAGAAACATTTATTCTAGTGTCAAATTGACTACAAGTGTAAATAGGATACGTTTGGTCATAAAGTCTGACTCGTCCAAATCTGAGATTAGCGAGATGATAGGACAACATGGTATGTTACGGAATTAAGGGTACCCCACTGTTTCCTTGGGTTGAGTTTATTTCAATCCCGACGTTAATTCAACATCTATTCCACATAATATGTTGGATACACGTCTCCATCTGAACCAAACATCTAAGATAAAGAACAGGACTAAATCAAATCAAACTTTGTTTCAAGTGCATTTCAAGTTTGATTTGATTCGATTGTGTAAAAATTCTTTAACATCGATATTTTGTTGAGAAGGAGACATGAATCCAAAATGTAAATGATTAATTTGTAAACAGTCTGGAATTAAAGTCATTGGCACAGATGGAACTATCCAAGCAGAAGATACATCTCCTTCAAACACAATGAGATGGAGAAGTGAATGCAATATATTAATTGTTCACTTGTAGATTCAATTCCTGATTTTTAATCCTAGTAAAAATGCCCTGTCTAAGGTCAATTAGGATCACCACTTTATTTTAAGAATGTGAAATGTCAGAATAATAGTAGAGAGTGATTTATTTCAGCTTTTATTTCTTTCATCACATTCCCAGTGGGTCAGAAGTTTACATACACGCAATTAGTATTTGGTAGCATTGCCTTTAAATTGCTTAACTTGGGTCAAACGTTTCGGGTAGCCTTCCACAAGCTTCCCACAATAAGTTGCGTGAATTTTGGCATATCTCTGAAGAGATGGTGTAACTGAGTCAGGTTTGTGGGCCTCCTTGCTCGCGCACACGCTTTTCTCGGTCTGCCACAATTTTCTGTAGGATTGAGTCAGGCTTTGTGAAGGCCACTCCAATACCTTGACTTTGTTTGTCCTTAAGCCATTTTGCCACAACTTTGGAAGTATGCTTGGGTCATTGTCCATTTGGAAGACCCATTTGCAACCAGCTTTAACTTCTTGATGATGTCTTGAGATGTTGCTTCAATATATCCACATAATTTCCTGCCTCATGATGCATCTTTTTGTGAAGTGCACCAGTCCCTCCAGCAAAAAGCACCCCCACAACATGATGCTACCACCCGTGCTTCACGGTTTGGGATGGTTTCTTCGGCTGTGCAAGCCACCCCTTTTTCCTCCAAACATAACGATGGTATTATATGGTAAACAGTTCATTTTTGTTTCATCAGACCAGAAGACATTTCTCCAAAAGTAGATTTTGTCCCATGTGCAGTTGCAACGTAGTCTGGCTTTTCTGATGGTTTTGGGCAGTGGCTTCTTCTTGCTGAGTGGCCTTTCAAGTTTATGTGATTTAGGATTTGTTTTACTGTGGATATAGAATTTTTTGTACTGTTTCTCCAGCAATCTCACAGGGTCTTTCGCTGTTGTTCTGGGATTGATTTGCACTTTTCGCACCAAAGTACGTTCATACTCTAGGAGACAGAACGCGTCTCCTTCCTGAGGGTATGATGGCTGCAGTGGTCGCATGGTGTTTTATGCTGCGTACTATTGTTTGTACAGATGAACAGTGGTACCTTCAGGCATTTGGAAATTGCTCCAAGGATGAACCAGACCTTGTGAGGTCTACATTTTATCTCGAGGTCTTGGCTGATTTCTTTTGATTTTCCCATGATGTCAAGCAAAGAGGCACTGAGTTTGAAGGTAGGCCTTGAAATACATCCACAGGTACCCCTCCAATTGACTCAAATGATGTCAATTAGCCTATCAGAAGCTTCTAACGCCATGACATAATTTTCTGGAATTTTCCAAGCTGTTTAAATGCACAGTCAACTTAGTGTATGTAAACTTCTGACCCACTGGAATTGTGATACAGTGAATTATAAGTGAAATAATKTGTCTGTAACCAATTGTTGGAAAAATTACTCATGCACAAAGTAGATGTCCTCACCGACTTACCAAAACTATAGTTTGTGAACCAGAAATTTGTGGAGTGGTTAAAAAACGAGTTTTAATGACCTAAGTGTATGTAAACTAACCTAAGTGTATGTAAACTAACCTAAGTGTATGTAAACTTCCGACTTCAACTGTATATAGTAGAATTTATTACATTCAATTTGCTCTTTTAAACCTACCCCTTGGGAAGACATAGATAGCAACAGTGAATATATTAAGTTATTAAGAGATCTCTCAATAATCATTCTCACAATAGCAAATTGGTAGTAGTCAGTGACAAATATTGAACCTGGGGATGATTAAAACCTTTGATGAGCTGTAGATAGATCAACTCTTCTGTAGGAGGTGCAGCCCAGACTATAGTTTATTTTTCATATAGTGGATGTAACGTCGATGATCTGACGTTGTTTCAACTCTACTAATTCAACATATGGGACAATTTTTTTAAATGTCAATAGCGCCGAATGTCAATGACTTAAAAATGCCCTCCAGTGATTTTTGAACCTTTACTGTTGAAAATCTGTATAAATACAGTAAAGTACACACAATATTTTTTTATTWAAAAAATAGTTTTTGGGGAAACTACAAGGAGTCGGGCGTTCAAGGAGTTGGTCTGAATGGAATCTGTGATGTCATTGGGCTCCCKGCTTGCTTGATGAACAACAGAGGAAAGGCCCACCTCCTTACTTGTGCCATGTCATGACTTACCTGGACCACTTATTGAGATGTGCCTTTTGTMAAGTAAATCAGGTGTTAAAAGATATGAAAAGTGCCACAATAAAAACTGCACACCAACTATAAATTGGAGAAATTAATATATTAATGTTGAAAGCATTTAACAAGACAACTAAAAGATGTAAAACATGAAAATATTGTCCCATGTACATTTTGTAACTTATTTATGGTTCCTAACTAGCCCCGGACATAGAGTATCCAATGTCAAACCAACTTTGCTACTGTTGCACACCAGCCGGCTGAAGCTAATTGGCGAAAGAAGTTGACTAGCTAGCCTGGGCGACTTCAAAACACAAGACCTGGTAAGACTGTTTCAAGGGTTAGTGACTGTAACTGTGTACTGTTTTGGCAGAGTGAACAACTCGTTTGGCTTCAGTCACGGTCGCTGCATTTGTTAATGACCCCCTTTAAGCCCTTCAATATCACAGTGTCATATCCATAAACACAAACATATTGTAGGAAAAGCTCAGTAAATGACAGTAAATGCAGAGAAAGTATTATTGTGTACATYTGGGGAGGAGCTCACATGTATCTGATTTTTTAAATGTTTTTATTTTTCATCTGACTTGTGAATMGGATCATGTGAAAGCAAAATATCAGAGCGAACAGACTCTCTGAGTTTAACTGTGTACGCTGCCCAATGGCAAATGTGCTAACTTTAGATACACTAAGATACAAAACCGTGGAGAAGGGTACTGAGAGGGGTGGTGGGACAGAGACAGCATATATGGGCTGGGTGGGGGGGCTATGAGCTATGAGCCTAATTATGCCATAAATGTGTGATTTTTTTCTTCTTCTTTGTTCCCCTTCTTCTTCAGCGAACATTCTACGTTTTAATAAGATTGTTTTTACTATTCTGCAGTGTGTAAATCATAGAGCCAGGCCTGTCAGCTGAACTGTGGGAGCATTACATCTACTGAGGATAGGGAGGCTGGGAGGAACAAGTCCTGACACAGGGTATAGGCTTCTGCAGACCAATAACACTGCTGAGCACCCACACAGTCCCATGAGTAGCTAACCTGAGTGGGTGTGTGTCTGTGTGTGTCTGTTTGTGTCTGTGCATGTGTCTTTGACCCAACCCATCACTGAAACAGCCACATATCACAATTCACATCACGAATACAACTCAAAATACGTCCCCATGAGCTGTAATATTCCAGTCGCGTCCCTAAAACCAACGTCCTCCAAATAAACACCACTTACCCCTTCTCTGTACCCCTCTCACCCTTGGTGTCGGTTGTGTGCAACTCCAACGCTCAAATAAACTTTTGAGGGAGTGTTGCGCWCACGGCGGTTGATGTTGGAGGAGTTATTACGTGTCCTGGCAGAGGGAGAGGCGGAAACAGCCTGGACTGACTGGGCTGACCTGGGCCAGAGTGTTTATAGAGGCCAGATCACACTGCCTCGCTGTGCTACACCTCTCTCTCTCCCCCTCCCCCCCYCTCTCTTTCACCTTTCTCACCCCTCTCCTCCATCCAGGCCGTTCACACAGGCGCCCTGCCTCACCTCACCCAGCCAGGACACACCGCAGTGAAAAACCCACAGCTCCAAATGCTCGCTGGCAGCTGTACTCGGGTCTTTACAAGCAGTATGCTATGCTCTACAGAGCTGAGGAGAAAAAGAATCACGTACTCTGAGMACTACAGGGAAATGGGGAGAAAGAAGTCAGGAAAATACCCAGTGAACAGTGACGACCAAGCGGTATATCAGGAGGGGAGCTCTGTTCACCCTCAGTCCTCTTTGACAGAAATGTCCGAAAGTTACGTTGTCTGCGTCACAGTGAAGTTACTGATGAGCCATAGGAGTAAAGCTGCTATGGATTTGAGTTAATTCCAGTGCTTCTGGAGCCCACATCCTTGAAAAGTCTGACTTAATGAGGTGCAGCTCATCCATGTACTCTATGTAACCACACCTCCAGTAGAGCTGTAATGGAGCACAGACTGTCTGTGGTGTGTTACCATACCTCTAAAGGAGCCAAAATGAGGTACAACTTAGGGGCTGTACTGTATAACCACACCTCCAATTGTCGTAATGGGGGAGCGCTGCAGCTGAACTGTAATTGGGCCGGCTTGAGAATAATCACAACTGGGGACAGCACTGATCTATACTCCTTAAATCCTGCACTGTAAATCCCAAGCTGCTAAAAAGTCCTGCTTTGAAGAGGCATGAGTGTGTGTGTGTGTGCATGTGTGTGTGAGTGCATGCGTGTGTATGTGTGTGTGTGTGTGTCATCAGCATGTGTGAGTCATCAGTGGCCCTGCCTCCAGACTATTTAAACCTCCAGTCCAGAGAAAGACCACCATTTAACAAGATCTCTACCAGGCAGAACACCTCCGCCTGATGTACCACCCTAAGCACATTACCGCCTAGCTCAAACTCAGTGGCAGTCAGTGTGAACACAGAGAATTCCATAGGATACCGTTTAACCCAAGCGTGAAATCTAATATGGTATGGAATTTTAAACGCAAAACCACTGTGGACTTCTATAGGGATTTGGGACGGAAAGTTCTTGCGTTAAACCGTTTGTTTGAAGAATCAAACTGGTGATGTCGCTGGTTTAGAGCGTGAAAGGAGAAGCGGGGAGCGAGCAGAGGTGGTGTTTACGGTGCAGTAGAGGGAGACCCCCTTGCTGTTTGTGGCTAGAAATAAAAAACTAAAAGGCAGCAACAAAAATCTCATTTGGCTTTAATTACAGGTTCATAGCAGAGAGGAAGGAGGTTTTACTGCCTCGTAGAGGTGGTTCTCTCCCCCCTCTCTCTCTTTCCTTTCCCTACTCCCTCCTTCCCTCACGCCTGTCTGTCCTGTTTTCTTTCTCTCCCTCCACCTCCCTCCCGGATTTGTCTGTGTCTTTTAAACAAACAAAAGAACATACACTCATGCACAGGAGATTAAAGGTCCCACTGTCCAGCAAGAAAAGGAACAAGACAAGCTTCATTCCATTAGTCATCAGGCTGCTGAACAGTAGSACATAGGACAGATGCAGGCCCGATGCATGGTCGGACGGTAGGCCGCAGAGGCTTTGAATAGGCGAACATGTAAATGTAACCGGCCGGTTCGATCATATGTAGCAAAATTTGAAATTGTGTTTTTTACGTGTAAAAGTACAGACTCAGAMCTATGAAATGGTATATCATACARTACAYTTGAGGAACAATGGGAAAGTAATTCTGCTTTGAAAGTTGATAAACTTGTAACCTCACTTTTGATAAAATGGCCCTTGAATGTTTTGGTAAACATACTGGAGAGCTCTTCTTTGTCTACACCCATTCAGCATTGTTCACACCCTTTAAAGCCTTTCACTGTCGCAGTGAAATCATGAACATTCTCAGACAGAAAACTTGTTGTTGTCGTTATGAAAAAGAATAAATACAAAAACTACACAAGTAGTCTGGTGGTCCAAAATAGCACAACTAGTGTATTTTAACACCAATAAACACAGCTGTTTAAAAATAAATTGAGTATGTGTACATCTAGCAAACTAGGCAACTGAAAGCAACTTTCTAACAATGTTTTGGTTCGTTTCTAGCTTGTTAGCTAGCTAGCTAACGTTAAGTTAGCTGGCTAGCCAGTTCAAATAAAGAGCATATCATATACAGTACAGTAGCTGACACCGTCTTCACTTTAGCCCACTTGTCTTCATTATTACAGGAAAATAAACTCACTACAAGATCATTATTTACAAGTTAATGGCGAGACAATTACAGAAAATAGCTTATGGTTGTGAGTGTGCCGAAAAAAATCTGGGCATTCTACCGGACAATTTTATAACTTGGACACTGTCTTGTTGGCCTAACGTTATCCTAATTTGATTTTGGTGCATTTCATGTACTTCACATTAATGTCTCTGGTAAACACATAATATATTAAATAAAATCAATGTTTTTTTGTCACATGCACAGGATACAGAAGGTGTAGTGAAATGGTTACTTGCATAGTGGAGTCTTTTGTTTAGACATGTAGCTAGCTAGCTAAATAATGAACCATAATCCCAACTCATAACGTTACTACCCTACATGAATCTGCAGGTAGCTAACAAACCAGGTTCAATGTAAGCTAGCTAGCTAACATTAGGCTATAACTAGCAATGCAAATGGATGTGAGATATGAATAATATCACTACACAGATGATACATGTAACGTTAGCTAGCGAGCCAGCCAGCTAACGTTAGCTAGCTAGCTAACAGTACACTTTAACTTGAAATGAAAACAACTTTCTGACAAAATTAAAACGTATTAWATCTGAAAATGTAGCTAGCTAGACTATCTTACCCGTATACATGAATGGACGCTTCTCTCTCTCTGTCACGGATGCCATGGTTGCCCTTAGGTTGAAGATGTAATCCGTAGACAGGTGTTTTATACAACAGCCTTCTGTGTGTTCTCTTTTTGACTCCCTCTGCATATTTCCAATCAAACGTCAGAATCTTCTCCATCTCCTTAGCTATCTTACTCTAATTCCACCGGGCATTCCCCTGATTTCAAAAACTCGGTCCTCTGCATGTCCAGCACATCTATTATATCAGCCAATCATGYCTAGCAGGAAGGTTCCTGTATTTTTCTGTGTCTAAACCAACTAGGCTCGTAATTTAGCAATGTTATTCATGTTTACAGATGGCATACAAGTTTGTTACTAAGGCACATGAAAGTTCACATGTTCCAGAAGGCATTTCTGCCTCTCCTGTGAAGTAGTAACATGCGACATATGCCTAGTTTACTGAAACGAGTCACAGATGTGTGACTTGTGTACTAACTCTCCAGTTGTACATGCTGAATGTAATATATTGTGTTGTGTTTGTGTATTTGTATGTTGACAATAAAGTATGTCATATGTCATTATTGTATGCTGCCCATAAAACATACACTAACGATACCACCCTACAGATCCAACCATCCCTCATAGTGGGAGGAGAAGGCTGGACCTGGACCTGGACCTGGACCTGGACCTGGACCTGGACCTGGGGCCTCTGCAAGGCAAGCTTCACATCTGTCTGGTGGAGGGTTGGAGGTGTGCGTGTGTGTGAACGTGTGTATTTTGGGGTTAGCCAGATGTGGCCTGGTGTTGACGGAGCCGGTGTCTCCGGTCTGCTTGATCTCTACTGTGCAACCCCCCCCAATCGCCTCCTACCCCTCTACCCCCCTAGAATAATCAGCCAGCAAGCTCCATGTTGCCCTTTCTTACCCCCACCCTTCCCCCTCTAATAGAAATATATCCCTCCCTCTATAATCTGTGCTCTGATATAATCACTTGAACCCCTGATTTTTCTACATATTGACCCCCTTCTTTTACACCACAATCACCCTAAGCCAGTAGCTAGTACACATTCCAGTCATAACTCTTGCGTTTGCCTAATCACCCTTACCCTCATACTCTATGATAGCTCCGCCTGGTAAGTTTCTCTGATGCATAAATCACAAAGTGTGGGCTCTGGATCAGTACTCATGGCATTACAGAGGGTCTTATAGCAGCTAGGTATGAGACAGAGAGAGAGAGACAGACAGCAGAGTGACAGAGAGAGAGAGAGACAGACAGACAGACAGACAGAGACAAGAGAGAGAGACAGACAGACAGAACAGACAGACAGACAGACAGAGAGAGGAGGCAGAGACAGAGAGAGAGACAGACAGACAGACAGACAGGACAGACAGAGAGAGACAGAGACAGAGAGAGAGACAGACAGACAGACAGACAGACAGAGAGAGAGAGGCAGAGACAGAGAGAGAGAGGCAGAGACAGAGAGAGAGAGGCAGAGACAGAGAGAGAGAGGCAGAGACCAGAGAAGAGACAGAGATATGTTTATTTATTTTCCTTTTGTACTTAACTATTTGCACATAGTTACAACATGGTATGCAGTCATGATATGACATTTGAATATTTGAATATTTTTTTATTTAACTAGGCAAGTCAGGTATGAACAAATTCTTATTTACAATGACGGCCTAGGAACAGTGGGTTAACTGCCTTGTTCAGGGGCAGAAATGTCTCTATTCCTTTGGAACTTTTGTTGATGTAATGTTTACTGTTCATTTTTTGTTTATTTTACTTTTGTTTATTATCTATTTTACTTGTAAACATATGCCCTTTGAATTTAATTTAACTGACAGAGAGAAACAGAGAGAAACAGAGAGACAGAGAGGCATCTTCCCCAATATCTGGAACCAATGACTGATCACCCCAATCCACAAAAGTGAAGACAAATTTGACCCTAATAAATTACCGTGGAATCTGGGTCAACAGCAATCCCTGCAGTATCACCAACATCAGACTCCAACATTTCCTCAGTGAAATGTTTCCCATGCCAATAAAGCCCCTTTGAATTGAATGAAAGTGTGAGAGACAGACGACACAGACAGACAGACAGGACCAGCACAGACAGACAGACAGACAGACAGACAGACAGGAACGAGAGAGAGAAGAGAAGAGAGAGAGAGAGAGAGAGAGAGAGAGAGAGAGAGAGAGAGAGAGAGAGAGAGAGAGAGAGAGAGAGAGAGAGAGAGAGAGAAAGGTGGCCTGGTCTCTTCTCTCAGGCTCATTAAGGAACTGATCCTCCTACAGCTCCAGCAGCAGGGGTTAGCAGGGCTCTCTCCTGGAAACCACTACCAGCTGGGGCCCTCCGTCCGGAAATTCACCCCGCCACAGGGGCCCCGAGCCCTGGGTACACCAGCCAGGAGATCGGGGTCAGGACATAGGGGGGATGGATCATGGAACTAAGGCAGCTGGGGGAGTTGGACAAGTTAAACCCTGAGGTTGTTGGCTTAAAAGTATTAGCTGAGGTCTAAAAGAGAGTGAAAGCTGTGAGTTATAAATAGACAGATGATGCTAAAACAACCTTGGAATAACCTTATAATTAAAATCTCATATGGACCATGTCCTCAATTGCGAAAATAGAGYGCAGGTATTGAGGTTACGCATAGTCCTACTGCCCTATAGGAGGCATGATGGACAGAGGAGGCCATGACATATAAAGCTGAGAGGGGCCACGTCCAGCCCCTGAACCAGACGGCCACTCTATCCTCCTCCCTCTCCATCCCTCTCTCCCTCCTTCTCTCCATCTTCGTCTCCCTGAGACCTACAGGCTGGGCCCTAGAATCAACTGACCCCTGTCCGCCACGAGAACACAGACCCCTCTCCGTCTGGAAGGGTCAGACTGACCTATGGATGGGGGGGCACAGGTCATCATCAGCCAGGTTGACTGACCCTTGGGGGAGAAGTGGTCAGGGTCCTGGTCCGCAGGTCCCTCCGCACTGCAGGGCCCGGCCACAGGTGGATAGACATTATAGAGTGCTTCTAAAGCTGTAAAGTAGAGCAGCGTTGGATAATGTCTTGAGCTTTAAATGGCTGTAATTACAGTCTCTAAGAGCCGGGGCCCAGCAGGACTGCGAGCTGAGTGCAGAGCACCACACACGCACACCAGGCGAACAAAGATGCACGCACACGCCCACCGGGCGGCGTTGGTCAAATGGACATCTGGAGGTCAGGTTTCAGTGAAACTAGAGAGCAGCGGGTCTAGATGGGCTGGCCATTGATCTGCAGTGACCCCAGCAGAACGCTGCTTACGGTGAGAACCCACACACACGCCTCATTTACTCATCCCTATGTACAGAAAGAGACGGAGGGAGAGAGGGGGAAGAAGAAAGGAGAGAACGAGAGAGAGCACAAGTAATGTAGAGAAAGGGGAGAGTAAGGAGAGCAACAAAGATGACGAAACAGGAGGGAGAGAGGAAGAAGAGAAAGATTGGCAGATGAAGGGTCACTGACCTGAGTGTGGAGCAGAGAGAGAGAGAGAGAGAGAGAGAGAGAGAGAGAGAGAGAGAGAGAGAGAGAGAGAGAGAGAGAGAGAGAGAGAGAGAGAGAGAGAGAGAGAGAGAGAGAGAGAGACAGAGGTGTTATTTGTCACAGCACCTCCTACGGTCCCACGTAACATTACCATCAGGTAGTGACCGTTGAAAGCAGCAATCTAAGCTTTACATCATAAAGCGAACCTCAACGCCTGATGAGAATCATTGGTAACCTTGACAGTCACATTGAAATGACGGGGGTTAGAAAGACCACAAAAGAGGAGCAGAGAAACTCCAGTTGACTTCAACAGATGGTGCTGCTGATGTGGGAGGGGACATGATGACTGGGAGGGTGAAGATGAGAGGATGTGTGTGTGTGTTTGGTTTTACTATCCTTGTGGGGACCAGAAGTCCTCACAAGGATTGTAAACAAGGAAAATTTGGACATGTGCAGACATTTTGCTATTTTACCAGAAGTCCCCACAAGGAATAATACTATTTGAGGCTTAGGGGTTAAGGGTTAGGGTTAGAATTAGGGTTAGGATCAGGGTTATGGGTTTGGGGTTAAGGTTAGGGTTAGGGTTAGGGTTAGGGGCTAGGGAAAATAGGATTTTGAATGGGAATCAAATGTTTGGTCACCACAAGGATAGCAAAACAAATGTGTGTGTACGTGGATGTGTGTGTTTATGTGTGGATGGTTGAAGCTTTTGAGGGAAAATATCAAATTACAGTATATTCTTCACTACCGTATATCATATGAACACTTTAATATTTTTTCCCATTGCATTAAGGATAAACCAGACTCCTATCAGATTCCTTGGCCTAGGAGTTTACTACTCCACCTAATTCAACTGAAGCAGGGTTTTCATGGAATCCTTTTAACCAAATATCCTTCCTACAGGTCAAAGACATGACGTCTAAGCCGGGTTTGAAGCTACAGTCCTGAGGAATGGAAAGTCTATGAGCTACTTCACATATCCTCTACACACATTCTTTCTTTTTCCCCTCGGGCTAAGCTGAGCTGGTGGAGGATGTTAGCATCAGCAAGCCGGCCCCAGAGTTTGTAGTCAGAGCATTAGTCATTTGGGTCCGGGACTCAGAGTAACCCCAGGTCTGACGTCCCATTCACCTCCATGCTAGCCGTGTGGAGTTTAAACATTAGCTGGTTGACCTGGGAGCAGAATGAAAGCAGCCGGACAGATTAGTGGCGTGGAATCGGGCATTAGCAGGGTCACCTCTGGTACGGAGGGAGATACGCCCCCTCAGGCAGCCGTTACGCCTCTTTGCTTAACCTCCAAATGCACGTACTGTAATCGAATCACAACGTGTTGTCTTTAATGAGCCCTGCTCCGAGCACAGCTGCAGACCTGTCCTCTCTACCACTCCCTCTCCCTCTTCTCTCTCTTCCTCTCCCATATTATATATATACCACAGATAAAAGGGTAAACCCAGATAGTTTACTGGGGGTATAAATCTGAAGCACCCGGTTGGAACTTCCACTCACCACCAAATATGGTGATGAGAGGAAGTCCAGTGGCGGGATGAAACTGGACCGACATTCTGCTAATCTTCTCATTGCAAGGGTGAATTCTGATCACCCACTGCACATGCTTCTGGAGCCCCCAAAAAACSAATCACATTTATGATTTAAGTAAACAATATTAATAAACATTTATCACTTCAGAGTTATTGCACACCCGCACTTCACAGAGTAGGTGTTKCCTAACGGAAATACGCAAACACATGCTAAAACGAGCCAATAGYATCTTGCTAACTTGTGCTTAGCTCTGCCCACCTCCTTGCTTGTTCTGCACACTGTGCTGATTTGCTCCCAATGTAAACAACGCTGATTKATTATCTTGGGTTAGTTATCGGTATCTTTGTCTATACCGCTCTCCTGTTACATTTTCATATCCATATTATTCTCCCTCTCTCTTCGTCTCTCCAACCTGCCCCCCTTCACAACCATGGCAGATGTCCACTCTCCCTTCCTCCATACCTCTTCTGGGAGTACACTGCCATGATGGAGGAACTAGCCTGGCGTGTGAGTGTTAACAGCATTTAACAGGATTTTACTTTATTATGGAAAGTATGGGTGGTACAAATGCTAGCTACGGTATAGAATAAACCACTATCAAAAAAAGATACTTGCATGATAATCATAATGATAGATCAGAACGTCCGACATGCTCAATTTCCTCCAACATCATCTGCAATGCATCAGCTTAGCTGTTTCACAATGTGCACCATTGACCTATTGAGCCTCACGATCTACTTGAATATCTTCCTGGACACGGGCGCCTGCCAAGAGCAAAATTATAGTAATCGTGCTAGAATTAACGATAATATTTACTTCATTGGCACACTAGTTTGAAACAGCCCAGCTTGACAAAGCAACAAATCCCTTTCACCTCTCAGCGTATTTCACAGGCTCTCTCTCTAGTCAGCTCCCTCTCTCTCAGATCCCAGACACATGATTCCAGTTGTTGCTCGAGTGTGGAAACTATTTTTTCAATTGCTGTGAGAAGTAACTACAATTTAAGTGGACAGCTATTACGGCAACAAGCAACTACATTATTCTATTAGGAGTAAACCCACTTTTCCAAGGCCTGAATCCACTTTGCTGAGTTGATTATAATCTTATCGCAGGGCCATTTTCATTACTCAGATCACTCTTTCTCTGTGGCGTTGATTATTACCTTTAGCAGCATCATGTGTARAACCAGGAGGGGATAGTCAGTCACAGGGTTGTTTGAAACAGACAGATAAGTACATTGATAACCATCAGCTTGAGTTGATTGTCTCTCGTCCTAGGGGACAGCAGTGTACAAACTGAGGATAAAGGATGCTCTACTTTCCACTCTGACCGTCAATAGTTGGACTTAGACTAACGTCTCAGAGAGTGAAAGGGGGAGAGCGAGCGGGCTTGGACTTAGGAGAGCAGAGGTGTTAGTGGGAGCAGAACGAGAACTTGTCAGATGACCCTACAGTGTGGTCAGCACCTTCTGTGGTAGCACAAGGCTGTAAACCTCTGTTATGGCTGTGGGCTATSAATTTCTGTGAGCTGGATGACAGCACAGCACATACACTTTGTACTAAAAGTCTTCATCCTCAGTCACTGTTGTGAAAATACTGTATTTCGTCATCACTGTCATAATCATCGTGTCACTTTACAATGACATCACGATCATATTGACTAGACCGAAGGAGGGAAACAAGTTGAAACAAGCGTGTGATCACGCTCTCCGCAGCCGATGTGAGTAAGACCTTTAGACGGGTCAACTTTCACAAGGCCGCAGGGCCAGACGGATTACCAGCACGTGTACTGCGAGCATGCGCTGACCAACTAGCAAGTGTCTTCACTGACATTTTCAACAACTCCCTGTCCGAGTCTGTAATAACAACATGTTTTAAGCAGACCAGCATAGTGCCTGTGCRCAAGAACACTAGAGTAACCTGCCTAAATGACTACCAACCCGTAGCACTCACATCAACACCGTCATCCCAGAAACCCTACACCCACTCCAATTTGCATACCGCCCCAACAGATCCACAGATGATGTAGTCTCTAATGCACTCCACACTGCCCTTTCCCACCTGGACAAAAGGAACACCTATGTGAGAATGCTTTTCATTGACTACAGCTCAGCATTATACACCATAGTGCCCTCAAACCTCATCACTAAGATAAGGACACTGGAACTAAACACCTCCCTCTGCAACTGGATCCTGGACTTCCTGACGGGCCGCCCCCCAGGTGGTAAGGGTAGGTAACAACACATCCGCCACGCTGATCCTCAACACAGGGGCCCTGTTCACTCATGACTGCACGGCCAGGCATGACTCCAACACCATCATTAAATTTGCCGATGACACAACAGCCTGATCACCGACAACAACGAGACAGCCTATAGGGAGGAGGTCAGAGACCTGGCCGTGTGGTGCCAGGACAACAACCTCTCCCTCAACGTGATCAAGACAAAGGAGATGATTGTGGACTACAGGAAAAAGAGGACCGAGCACGCCCCCGTTCTCATCGACGGGGCTGCAGTGGAGCAGGTTGAGAGCTTCAAGTTCCTTGGTGTCCACATCAACAACAAACTAGAATGGTCCAAGCACACCAAGACAGTCGTGAAGTGGGCACGACAAAACCTTTTCCCCCTCAGGATCCTCAGATCCTCAAAAGGTTCTACAGCTGCACCATCGAGAGCATCCTGACTGGTTGCATCACTGCCTGGTATGGCAACTGCTCAGCCTCCGACCACAAGGCACTACAGAGGGTAGTGCGAACAGCCCAGTACATCACTGGGGCCAAGCTTCCTGCCATCCAGGACCTCTATACCAGGCGGTGTCAGAGGAAGGCCCTAAAAATGGTCAAAGACTCCAGCCACCATAGTCATAGACTGTTCTCTCTGCTACCACATGGCAAGCGGTACCAGAGTGCCAAGTCTAGGTCCAAGAGGCTTCTAAACAGCTTCTACCCCCAAGCCATAAGACTCCTGAACATCTAGTCCAATTGCTACCCAGACTATTCGCATTGTCGTCGTCGTCCCCCCCTCTACACCACTGCCACTCTCTGTTGTCATCTATGCATCGTCACTTTAATTAACTCTACCTCTCTACCTACATGTACATACTACCTCAACTAACCGGTGCCCCCACACGTTGACTCTGTACCGGCACCCCCCTGTATATATTATTAAATTTTTTACTGCTGCTCTTTAATTACTTGTTACTTTTATCTCTTATTCTTATCCGTAACCAACTGCACTGTTGGTTTAGGGGCTCGTAAGTAAGCATTTCACTGTAAGGTCTACTACACCTGTTGTATTCGGCAAATGTGACTAATAAAATTTGATTTGATTTGATAATGAATGAATGACTGTCGAGTGAGGAATGTCCTCTTAACTGTGTCCTGTTTACCTTGATTGCTCTTTGCGTTGCCGGGAAGGAAGTAGACACGGGCTTTGCAGCAGAGGTGAGGTTAAAACAGCAAACCAGGGGTCACAGGGTCAAAAAGTCAAGAAGCACAGCGACGGACAGGAGCCTGCTTTGTTTGTCCAAACGTGAGGTCTCCATGGCAACAAGCGTGCCCTCTGATCTCTGTGTGCACCAGGGTGGTGTGAGGGAATGCAACATGCTGGTGGGCTGACCACTGTGCTCGCCACATGCCCAGCCACCACATGGTTTAGGCCGTGGAGAGACAAGATTCACCTTGACAGTCTGGAACGTAGACATAGGGTGAAATGAGAACCAGAAGCAGCAAGCAGGCAGAGAGAGCCAGCAGCACATCCCAACCAGATGAGGAGAGCAAAAACAAGGCCTTTGTTTCAGATGACTTAGAGTGGCCAGTGGTAACTGAGCTAAAGCTGATGCTCCTTTCCTAATGGCTCAGAGCCAGAGCAGGATAAGGTGAGTCCTCTTGACCAGAACAATCCTCATCTTTGTCCCTGCCTGTCAGTTCTTTAAGTTAAGAGGAAAGGAGACCTGCTCAGTGCTGTTAGATGTAGTAATGGAGGATGGGGAAGAGGGGGCGCTGTGCTGTCTGTTTATAAAACTTGGACAGACTGAGAAAAATCTATTCAGTAACCTTATGATTATCATGTGCCTGGCTTGTAGGCTCTTCTATAAGCCTGGCGGATGTTCAATTTAAACGAGTTAGGACCACCTATAACTTGGAGGAGAGTTTCTTACCCGGGAAGTTACTGTTGCATGTCTCCAAGTGGAGGAGGTGATTCCAATCAGTTTGGTGCTGATGAGCAAGAGTTGGGAAAGCTGCTCAAGAGGTATATCAGTTTGAAGCGACTAATGTCACAAGACGCACTGCAGGAGGACGAGAATATAATGATTGGTGATTTGCATCAAACTGAGAGTACAGCAGTGAAAGTATCTGTTTGACTTACAGACACACACTGGGGCTGTTTAAGTCAATGATATCGGTAGAGCCACGGCCTTTCCATGTAAACACAGTAAAACCTGATTTATAGGGTTAAGTTCAAGACAAGCCAGCTGGTCATCTTCCCCATCAATGTGATTTATACAGCACTATACATTAAATCCAAGCTTAAATTAAACGTGAATATAATTTACGGCCATTCCATTTATTGGACATTACTTTCTATTCAATCCGACCTAATAGAGTAAAGCCTCCTTGTTTAGGCTGTGTTTTGGTTTGTAACCAGGCTACCATTCATAGTCTGATTCAGTGTTGTACTGTGTGTGGTGCTTGGGCATGCTGACAGTCCAAAGAGCTGTTGGCTGCTCTGCAGTAACGGAGGGAGCCCAGGCCAGGCGTGAATCCCTAATCAGAGCACGTCCAGAGGGATTCAACCTGGCTTGTTGCTCCTCTCTCACCTTACATGCCCCCGTGTCTTTAAACACACACATACAGTATAGTCCGATCTGAGAGTCAAGGGCCTGCTGAATCCCTCCAGATCAGGCGTGAGACTCAACCTCCGCTAATCCTAGTTAGATCAGATGGGATTCCGACGCGGCTCTTTGCATTTTTCATACATTTGTTGAACCCGTCCACCTGACACGGATTATTCGAAAGGAATTATGTTATGGACAAGGACTCCTTAGCACGTAGGGGAAAATCTTGATTATTTTTTCGAGAGTTGTGTCTAATACTGCTCAGTGTTTTCCAGGCATCCGTATAGCTGCTGTGTTCTCCACATAGAGGCCAGGGTGTTGGGCCCTGACCAGACAGTCTGTAATTCAATTATGGTTTAATATCGGAGGGATTTTCAACAGGAAGACTGACTCAGACTGACTCTGGAAAGAAAGAGGGGTGAGACGAAGGAAAAACAGCCCAGCCACTGACACTGAGAAACGTCTTCATTCAGATCTCTATTCTGTCTGTATCGCTGCAGGTCATTTCAGATTGAGAGGACATATGCAGGGTTTACCGCCAACGCAGTCTCCGCTAACGCGGGAACATTGCCTTTGAATTTAAATCACACTGTAGCTCTGAACTTCTGCAGTACGGATTGAATGGAACGATAGTTACTTTTAGACAGACATAGCGCAGTTGGCTATCACGAGTAATATCTCTTTCCTGCTTTGTCTCTCTCTCTCTCTCACACACACACACACGCACACGCACGCACACACATGCACAACATGGCATCAATTAAGCCACAAACCCAGCGTTCATTTTAATCCAAACAAGCTAATGGCTATCACTAACACTGATTTTCAACAGTTCAATCAAGTCCTTTTTTTCTAAGGGTGTGAAAAAAGGATTTGGCCAATCAGAAGAGAAAATGAAAAAAAGATTTCCATTATCACCTTTAATCATCGACTCTTGTCCCTGATGAGAATCACTACAGTAATCAAGCGCCAGCCAATGACAGACAATTACAGACAGTCAAACAAACCACTCCACCTAATGCAATTGGAGGGTCTGTTTGGGACAGAAATGAGGACTGGTGTGTGTGTTTGTTAAATCAGTGTTTTGTTGCTTAATAAAGTCAAAGGGTCGTGAAGTCCCAGCCACATACACATGGATACATACAGAGGGCGGCTGGTGTTCTAGTGGTTAGAGCATTGGGCCAGTAACCGYATGGTTAATAATCTGCCGACGTGCCCTTGAGCAAGGTACTTAACCCTAATGTTCTCCATTTGCGCTGTACTACTATGGCTGACCCTGTAAAACAACACATCACTACATCTATCTGGTGTATGTGGCAATAAAACATATATTGTTTGCTTCTTCTATAAGGATAGTTTTAAGGACCCACAATGACCCCAGTAGACAATAAGCCATTATGAAGAACAGTTTGCTATTTATGGAACCAGATGGATGGGGCTTTGAGATGAAGAAGAGACGGATTGTTCATAAAGGATTATGCGGTTAACCAAATTACTAAAGAGATTCATCAAGACTTCTAAAGCAAGGATAAGCAGTTGAGACAATAATAAAGCGTTCTCCGCACCCCTGTTACGGTAKAAAGCTGAGGGATGGGGCTGGAGAAATCGAACCGCTCTCAAATTTATAGACAGAGCCATGGATACAAGGACTGACCATCCATGATATTATAGTTTTATAATTTAGTTTTAGCCATGTTTTAAGGCTATATAGTGTTTAAAAGCATTGGAGTAAAACAAGCTTATATTTGGGGTTCTGATGGGGTACACTCATGAGGTGTTTAGAACATATATTCTTCAATAATCAATGGGTACGTATTTATAAGTCCAAAACTGGACATAGAAAATGAAGATTCCTCTTTTAAGTGTAAAATGTACAAAAAGAATGAAGAACATCAAGCCATTGTGTAAGTGTACAAGGGTGTGACTAAACAGGTGTGTGTTGCTTCATGTTGTCGATGTGTGTGTGTGTGTGTGTGTGTGTGTGTGTGTGTGTGTGTGTGTGTGTGTGTGTGTGTGTGTGTGTGTGTGTGTGTGCGCGCTGCCGGCTGTGTGATTGCTCCACACCCGCGTAATTACCCTCACATGGACCTGAGTGTCATTGCAGCGTTGCGGTTGGGTTGGGGGCAGTGTCGGGTTCCCCTCTGTCACTCTCATATTTACAACCGTCCACTTAGCAAGAGAAGGCCGTGCCAGGGCTGATGCTGATAGCTTTACCAGGGGCTCCCAGAGCCTCGAGTCATCCAGTGGAAATGCTCCGCTGGCGATTTTCACAGGAGCTACAGTCATTAAAGAGCTGCCTGCTTGGAGAATACCAGGAGCCCCACTGCACTAGCCAGGAACGTTCAGGGAGCGCAGAGAGAACGTTGTGGGGAACGCTCAGGGACTCAGAGATGCAGTGTTTAGGGAATAGGCTGTGAGCATTTCTACTCATGTTCCCACTACGTGAGATGTGGAGACCAAACATTGCTAATAGGGTCAGAGGTARGGGCACTGTACACCCCCCATAAGTTCATAACAAGTCATCTCTTTTCAAACCAGACAGACGTTCATAATTTGACCTGCAGCTCTTACAAACTCAGGCTAAGCAAACTGTAACACAGTCTCCCCTGCTCCAGCAGAGCTCAGGTTAAAGGTGACTCTTCCCAYAGGCAAACACCTGAAAGGCCAACCTGTAAAAAAAAAAATGACATTTTTGGTTCACTAGCACAGTAGGCTACATGTCACCACACTCAGAAACCCATTGACTGGCAATCCTATACTCTCTCTCTCACACTCACACGCACACGCACACGCACACACACACAGTCTCTGAGGTTGTCTCTTAGAGCCACAGTAGATCAGAGCTGATGGATACTCGAGGGCCTCAGGGTCAGGCATGTCTGTAGGAGCTACTAGAGACCGTTAATACCTGTCAGTCAGTGCAMGAGGGCCCTTCCTGTTGTGCTGGCCACGCCCTTTGACTCTTSCAACCCAAACAGACAGCAGGGGTCCCAGAGGCCCTGACAGCCCAGCTTCCTGGAGCCCTGGGCTGGACTGACCCCAGACTGACCCCCCCCCCAGCCCTGAACACCCTCCTGGGGGAATGGAGAGTAGGGTGTACCCTCCTGAAACGCTGAGGTGGGGGGGTAATGATGCTGTGAAAATAAGACTTTGAGTTTAGATTGGCAGAAAGTTGAAAGATTAATAGTTCACTTACAATGGCCATCATCAAGAGTTCTACATCCCCAGCCTACTCACCATATTATTTTTGTCCACATACTCCTTGTCAGGATCTTTGYACACGGTCTCGTCACGGCACCCACATGGGACCTGAGTGTGAAATGTGATGCATCCCTTCAAGTGTGTGTCTGCGCATGTGTGTGTGTGTGCCTGATGCGTTTGTGTGAGCTGCACAGTGCTGTTACAGACCTGCTTGCATAAACACAGACAGGGCCCTGTGTCTGAGCTGCTAGATTGATATCGTGTTTGCTTTGGGTTGTCTTGTCTGTTTGCATGTCACTAGTTTTAGCAGCACTCATAAGTGATGAAAAGTCCAACAAATGCTCCTGGGCAGAAACACATGAATGATATATGATATATATATATATATATATATATATATATATATATATATATATATATATATATATATATATATATATATATATATATATATAATGACATGAATGATATATACAGGTACCCCCTGTATAAAGCCTCGTTATTATTTTATTGTGTTACTTAAAAAATATATGTTTATTATAAATATCTATATATTTTTTACATATTTAGCTATTTTTTTGGTATTTTTCTTTTTACTTTAGTTTATCTAGTAAAACATTTCTTAACTCTATTTCTTGAACTGCATTGTTGGTTAAGGTCTTGTAACTAAGCATTTCACGGTAAGGTCAACATTTGTTGTATTCGCGTGCATGTGACAAATAGAATTTGATTTAATTTGATTTGAATGTGTGACAGAAGAGAAAGAGAGTGTGGGCCATTGTGTAAACCTGGGATAATTTATTGAGATTTAATGAACTTTCGCAATGCATTGGCATTCCAAGAAGAGACATATTCGCTTACTACAAATTAAACTTCATATAGGGGGTAAACGTCATACCATAATAAATGATAATGTAATGTAAATTGTGACATTTTATTTCCCCCCCCCCCATTAGCTGTTGTGAAACCAGCTTTGCTTAAATTTGAGCAATATGAGATGGAAGGGAGTTCCATGCAATAATGGCTCTATTGTCACACCCTGATCTGTTTCACCTGCTCTCACATATCCCCTGGACTTTGTCACGGGTCTCCTCGCACCTGATGGCAACACCGCCATCCTGACAGTAGTGGACCGGTTTTCCAAAGCCTCCCACTTCATTCCTCTCCCCAAGCTACCCTCTGCCAAAGAGACGGCCCAGCTCATGGTGCAGCACGTCTTCCGGATCCATGGACTCCCAGTGGACATGGTCTCCGACCTGGGTCCTCAGTTCTCGTCCCGGTTCTGGAAGGCATTCTGCACACTCATTGGGTTGATGGCCAGCCTGTCCTCCGGGTTCCACCCCCAGTCCAACGGCCAGTCAGAGCGAGCCAACCAAGACCTGGAGACGACTCTTCGCTGCCTGGTCTCCACCATCCCCACCACCTGGACCTGGAGCCAGAAACTAGTGTGGGTGAATATGCCTGCAACACCCTTCCTTGCTCTGGCACGGGTCTCTCACCCTTTGAGTGGTCCCTGGGTTATCAGCCCCCGCTCTTCCCGGAGCAAGAGGAAGAGATCGGCATACCCTCGGCCCAGATGTTTGTCCGCCGCTGTCATCGTACCTGGAAGAGAACCCGGTAGACTCTTCTTAAGACCACCTCCAAGAATCGTCGACAAGCGGACCGCCACTGGACCCCGGCTCCCCTGTATCGTCTCGGGAAGAGGGTATGTCTGTCCACTCGAGACCTGCCCTTTCGGGAGGAGTCCCGCAAACTTTCCCACTGGTTCATCGGCCCTTTCCCCATCTCCAAGATCATTAGCCCCTCTGCTGTTTGTCTTCTGTTACCACGTACCCTCTGTATACAGCCCACTTTTCATGTGTCTAGGATCAAACCCATGTCTCACAGCCCTTTGTCTCCTGACTGTGAAAAGACCCCTGGTGGCATGTCTGGTGGGTTAAGTGTGTGTGTCGGGGCTTATAAAAAGAAGAAGGGATGCAGTCAGTCTCTCCTCAACTCTTAGCCAAGAGAGACTGGCATGCATAGTATTTACAGTATATTAGCCCTCTGATTACAATGAAGAGCAAGACGTGACACTCTGTTCTGTTCCAGCTAGAACTTAACTAGAGCTGTGTTAAAATACCCAAGCTAACATACTGTATACTACATACTTAATGGGTATACACCACATGCTATATACTATTAGTTAATTTTAGTATACTGTAAACAGAACAGTATCCTTTCAGTTGNACTGTATACTACATACTTAATGGGTATACACCACATGCTATATACTATTAGTTAATTTTAGTATACTGTAAACAGAACAGTATCCTTTCAGTTGAGCGTACTAGCTCTTTGCCGGTCTACTGGAAGTTGATGCTGTTGCTATGCAACCTCTTGCTAGCTAGTTAGCATAAAAAATGACTAGTTAGACATTTTACGACTTCGGGTATGTTCTTAAATTCAATCTGCAGTGCCAGAGTGCGCTCGTAAATTCAGAGCGTTGTCAGATTGTCCGTTTGTTAATTCAGAGCGCTTCGCTCTCGGAGCACACACTTGACACTAGGGCCGAGGAGTAGGTTTGATTTTAGCTTTCTGACCTTACAACGACAGTCAAGCACCCAAGCTAACGTTGGCTAGCTTGCTAGCTACTTCCAGACACAAATGAGAGTGACCACTCTGACCATTTTACTCGCCCTAGCAGAGCTGGTTAGGCAGTTTTCATGTTATCCAGACCGTTGGTGACTGTGTTGCTGGCAACAATTTAATTACACTTTTTTGCCGAGGTTAACTGGCACCGGCCACATTCAACCGGTGTTGAGCGTTCGTAAATTCATTATTCTGCGCTCTAGTACACTCAGACGAGATTGCCCTGAAATCGGAGTAGATAGTCASAGTGAATTTACAAAGCACCCGAATGTCCATTGAGAACGCACAATGACTATACCATTTAGCTAAGCTAAGAATGAAGGGAATAATCAAGTCAATAAACGTTGTGTATTTAGTTAGATAACCCCTAGTTAATATACTGGCAAGTTTGATATATAAGTAGCCAACTAACGTTAGGTAGCTAGCTAACATACCGGTACATACTGCTGTAATGATATGCTATGTGGTTCGTAAGGACAGCGTAGCTAACAAATAGTCAGCCAACAACGTGTAAGGTAACTTATTTAAAAAGTAATTACTTTATTACATTGCTCAACATTTTGTTAACATGTCTCAAAGTTAGTTAAAGCAATTAATTTGTATCCGCTATCGTTGGACTTCAGCTGTATATTTTCCGCCATTTCCTGAAGCACATTTCCTGAAGAATTGCATTAGGGGTCATAAAGTACGGAAATAGTGTCCTCTGTGTGTATACTTCATATTTTGGCGAATTTAGTACGACATCCGGGAACTTTTGGCATATTAACTATATCCATACTATGACCAATAAGCATACTATATACTCAATTCACGTTACAAACAGTTAGTGTGGGTTGTATGAGTATTCGAACACAGCTTAGGTCTTTCATTGCAGTACTCGACCACACGACTGGACAATAATCAAGATAAGACCAAACTAGAGCCTGCAGGACTTACTTTTTGGAGTGTGGTGTCAAAAAAGCAGAGCTTCTCTTTATTACAGATAGACCTCTCCCCATCTTTACAACCATTGAATGTATATGTTTTGACCATGCCAGTTTACAATCTAAGGTAACACCTAGTCTTTTAGTCTCTTGTTCAACAGCCACACCATTRATTACCAGATTCAGCTGAGGTCTCGAACTTAGGCAATGATTTGTACCAAATACAACGTTCTTAGTTTTAGAGATGTTCAGGACCAGTTTATTACTGTCCACCCATTCCAAAACAGACTGCACCTCTTTGTTAAGAGTTTCAGTGACTTCATTAGCTGTGGTTGCTGAAGAGTATATGGTTGAATCATCAGCATACATGGACACACATGCTTTGTTTAATGCCAGTGGCAGGTCATTTGAAAAATAAAAAAGATGTCTATGCTTTCTATGCCAGCTAAACCCCATTGTATCTCAGGGGCCTCTTAGTCACGGACAGAGAAACCCTTTGACCCCTGGTCCTAGAGCAGTAGACAGTAGAGTGATGGAGGCGGACAGGGATTGGCACAGAGGTGGGAAACGGGAGCAGTGCAGGGAGGGAGGGAGAATCACTGTGGTAGTAAATTTCAGCAGCCTGTTTACGCAGACAGGGCACACTGCTCCCACCACCCCTGGAATTCTCCCTCTCAGCTTCACATAGCAGCCATGGAAATGCAGTGGAGAAGTGCTTTAGTTTCCACTATTGATCGACCTTTTTTCTCTCACATGCAAACGCACATACTGTATGCATTCATAGATGTACACGCACGCATACACACACACACACACACACAACAACACACACACACACACACACACCACACACACACACACAACACACACACACACACACACACACAACACACCACCACACACACACACACACACCCACACAACACAACCACACACCACACACACACACACAGTCTTGTACAGCTACCTTTGGGGACACACAATTCAGTCCCATTCAAAATCCTATTTTCCTCACCTAACCCTAAACATAACCCTAACCCTAACCTGTACTCTTGCCCTTATCTAACCTTTACCCTAACCTTAGCTCTTAACCCTAAAACTAACCCTAGCTCCTAACCCTGACCAACATAATTCTAACCCTAACACTAATTCTAACCTTAACCCTAAACCCTCTAGAAATAGCATTTGACCTTGTGGGGACTAACAAAATGTCCCCAGTTTGTCAAATTTTTGTTAGTTTGCTATTCTTGTGGGGACTTCTGGTCCCCACAAGAATAGTTAAACACGTCCACGCAGAACACATTGTGTGTATAACAACCCAAGGGGGAGTGATTCTTTGTGATTCACACAGTATTTTACGATCTGGTTGATGAGACATAGCAATGGAATTACATGCCTTGTTACTGCACTTGTCAAAACCCCCTGAGTGCTTTAGTCAGCAGCTTTCAAAAGATCCAGTCCTATAGATATCTCAATAAATCATCAGGGAATGCAGACTTTTCTTAGTGGTTCAGACATCACACAGATTGTGGGTACATAAAATGCAGCTGCACCTTCATCTTGCGGATCAATCATAGACTTGGTAGGGCTTTAATAAAGAAAAAAGTACTGTAAACCACAACAAAAGCCAAAGGCCTTTTAACTATAGGATATGAACCCACCTCATTGCAGCTCATTGATTCTTGGTTTGATGTACACTACCGTTCAAAAGTTTGGGGTCACTTAGAAATGTCCTTGTTTTTGAAAGAAAAGCATTTTTTTTGTCCATTAAAATAACATGAAATTGATCAGAAATACAGTGTAGACATTGTTAATGTTGTAAATGCCTATTGTAGCTGGAAACGGCAGATTTTTTATGGAATATCTACATAAGCATACAGAGGCACCGTATCGGCAACCATCACTCCTGTGTTCCAATGGCACGTTGTGTTAGCTAATCCAAGTTTATCATTTTAAAAGCCTATTTGGTCATTAGAAAACCATTTTGCAATTATGTTAGCACAGCTGAAAACGGTTGTTCTGATTAAAGAAGCAATAAAACTGGCCTGCTTTAGACTAGTAGAGTATCAGGAGCATCAGCATTTGTGGTTTCGATTACAGGCTCAAAGTGGCCTGAAACAAAGAACTTTAATGGACAAAAAATGTGCTTTTCTTTCAAAAACAAGGACATTTCTAAGTGACCCCAAACTTTTGAACGGTAGTGTATGTAATACTACTGTACATTGCAGCAGAGTCCTAATCAATGTACCTTATTGACCTTTGACATGGCCGACCCCTCTGTACCCTGTGTACCAAGGTCATTGTGACAGATGATCCAGCCAACTCTAAAACACAACAGGGCAACTCAGGACGGAGACTGTCAGAGAACCTCTGAGTGTGTGTGTGTGTGTCTATAACCTTTTACATGGTAAGAAAGAAATCTATAAGGAAGTTGTCATATTTTTCAATATAAATGGGGTTAAAGTAGATAGTTTCTCACTGGCTAAGGACATGTGATTCCTCACTACACACATACGCGCTAACACACGCGCACGCGCACACACACACACACACACACACACACACGTTGTCAACAACTCTATCAGATGACGCCCTACATACAGTACATGTCCTAATAGGCCACCATGCTGCACTTAAATATGTACACACTCTGCACAGATTGGCTTAGCAATGTGGAGATAACCACATAACCACCCAGAGTGCTGTGTCTAAATGCAAACACACACAGCCTACTCATGGCATAAATACTCAAATATAGTCAAACATACACACACAAGCATGCACACACAGACGCACGTACGCACAAACACACACACACCATTCCTGGCCCGGTTTCAACAGCTCACTTTAAAATCCTGGGTAGTGGGACAGTCTTGTTTTGATCCTCTTATAGATACTTCACGCATCATTACACCCAGAGCTGAAACACCAATCAAAGCTTTAATCCAGACCAGAAGCCCCCCCCCCCCCCAAAAAAAACCCAGCAAGTGACTTTTCAGTATGGGCAGGTATCTTCTCTACTACCTCTAGGAATCTCTGTTTGACTCACCTCATGTTAACGTACAGTCTGCCTCTTTCCATTAGGTCAGTCTGGGAGATAGCTGGGCTTTAATGTGGACCATCAGTTTATGATTGGCCTGGATTCAATCCATACTAGAATCTGGCTTCCATCCACCACCAGAAAGAGTATGTGCATGTCATTTTATCTCCTATAGGTCTACATGTTATGAATTCAGMTTTTTTTTAAAGCTGAATTTGTCTATAGGTAGTGTGTGTGTTCGAATTTGTGAGTGTATGTGTGTGTGTGAGTGCATGCGTGTGTGTGTGAGTATATATACAGCATACAGTGTGAGTGTGTGTCGGTGGGTGCCTACTGCAGTGACCCGGCGGGGTGGGACTCCATGTGGGGTGTTGGTTATCCATCACAGCCCTCTGCTCTTTGGTAGCCGTATGCTTTAACAGAGCGTGTAATTTCACCCCCCCAGGGCCCGACCCGGAGGCGACAGTCAGAGAGCAGCCGTCACTCTCAACCCCTTGCCCCATCACACCCTCACCCCTCTGCCCCAGCTGTGCCACATCCATCTCTGTCCCCCTTACTGCTTCGCCGAAAGGAAAACCCCCACTGGAAGCAGTAGGGGAGATCGGGGTTGGTTGTCACACTTTTAACTCTTGTGTGTATTTCTCAGCACCAGTCTATCTTACAAGACTCTTTTCAATATTGAAATGGGGGCCCTTTTTATCCTCATATCTTATTCTTTCATGGGATTGGATGTCACACGGTATGGGATTGGATGTCACACGGTATGGGATTGGATGTCACACGGTATGGGATTGGATGTCACACGGTATGGGATTGGATGTCACACGGTATGGGGTTGGTTGTCACAACGTTTGCTAGCAGTTTATTCCTTTTTATCACAGGAAGTGAAGCAATATGCCAAACCTTTCTTTGATCAAACAATGTTCCTAACAAAATTCTGCGTTTTATGCCTTGAGAATAACATACTTAATTTTTTGGACATTTGTGTGTGTGTGTGTGTGTATGTTTATACATATACAATATGTGTGTGAGAGAGGCAAGGAAGGGTGCTCTTTATAGCACAAGCACAAAGGAGCTCACCCGACCCTAACCCGCTAATATAGAAAATGTGTTGTAGGCTACAGTCCGAGATGGCCAATTTTTTTTGCCTAATTTAGATATTTTTCTGCTTATAATTTCTGACATTTTGGTAGACTATTTGTTAYTCAACTTGTCTATAATTAGATACATGCAGCTTCTCTTTTGTCATTATATGTAGCCCTAGAATACTAAATAAACACGTGCGCACCAGAATGTCATAAATCGATAGAATGAATGCCTAAATCTAGTTGACATCGGTAAAGTTCTGTCATCTCTGCTTCTTTCCCTGTGCAAATACTTTAGGGACCAGTGAGAAATTGCAAAATGTTCAAATGTCATCAGTTTGACCGGTTGTAATGAAATAGAAAGCTGTGAAAATGCCCCAACATGTTTCTGTTAAGATTTCAATTTGMCGTGGATGCAGATTTGATGTGGTTGAAATAATATCAGCTTCTATGTTGCTGATAAAGAGAGCACCTTTACAGACGGTCCCTAACTGCACCTTCACATTCTTTCAAGATGCTGTGAGAAAATCACATTTCTCCACTACTGTTCCCGAGTAAAAATGTAGCCGACATTTGGTGTACCATTTTACTGCAAGAAATCGTTCATTCTATGTGAGAGGTTCTAGACCTACCGTCAGTGTCCAGATGTCAGTTTCCATTTAACTCATTTGAACAGTAGGCTACAGTTCCCTTGACGTGCCATAAGCCTATTTGAATTCCCGTCTTGTGACTGACGAATTTGTATAGCGCCTCGTTATCATCAAACATAACATAGCTGGCCGGCACTGCCATCATCCTTTTTACCACTTCAGCAAATCTTTACCAAACATTTGTCACGTTGGCATGAAGGATCGGGAGACAGGCGCAGGAATGCGTAATAGTTTTTATTATTATACCCCAAATTACAGCGTGCRGTGTAAAGGCACGGGGATGAAGACCAAACAAAAGAGCGAGGAGTACCTCGAATAAATAACATAAGCGCAGAATGATTAACACACGGGACGAGACCCGTAATCATTTGCACAATCCACAAGGGCACGAAAGCCAAAACACACAGCACAGGTACTCACACGCACCAACGGACATTGTAACAATAATCAACCCCCAATGGAAACCAAAGGGCACATATATACAAATACTAATCAGTGGGAATAGGGGACAGGTGTGCCTGATGAAAGTTCCGGAGGGATCCGTGACAACATTACTTTACTGGCTCTCCCTTCTCTTTATTTCCAATTCTCCATTTTGCAGCTTCTCTCTTATTGAATTAAACTCTGACATTGTCCTTTTTGCCACCATGGATCAACTCACTTTTTCATCCTGTTTTCAAAAGCATTTGGCGTTTGGCGTGTAGGCTATTTGGTGCGCATAGCCTACAGGCCCTAAAGCTTTTACGCACTAATGCCAGATAGCCTAAAATAATGACTCGGAAAACCTCAATGTAGCCTATAGATATAAATTCCACAATAATTATATATTTATGTATTTTTTAAGGTAATATTTTCTCTTTATTCAACGCGCCCTTCATCCATACAATATTTAATGACCCTAAACCCGCCTGCTCCGCTGATATAACTGCGGGGACTGCGGGTTGAGAGTCCAGGTTGCAGGGTCAACCCACGCATCATCACACTGTGACAACCAACCCATGAGACAACCAACCCCGGTCTCCCCTACAGGTTTTTAAACTCTGATTGACAGACAGTTGAGTCACGAGAAAAGCCCTTGTGTTGTCTGAGCTGAGAACCTGGTGTGTCACGCAGTCTGCAAACAGTACAGCAGAGTACATTCGATCTCTGCTCCTACAGTGAGTGGTGGCGCTGGTGCCATTACAACAGCTGAGCCTGCACAGTGGGGAAGCGCACTCTCCCATATCATCTCACTTCCCTGACCTCCTCAGCCCAGCACATCTATACTGAGCAAAAATATAAACGCACCATGCAACAATTTCAAAGATTTTACTGAGTTACAGTTCATATAAGGAAATCAGTCAATTTAAATCAATGCATTAGACCCTAATCTATGGATTTCACATGACTGGGAATACAGATATGCATCTGTTGGCCACATTTTAGAGTGGCCTTTTAATGTCCCCAGCACAAGGTGCACCTGTGTAATGGTCATGCTGTTTAATCAGCTTCCTGATATGCCACACTTGTCAGGTGGATGGATTATCTCGGCAAAGGAGAAATGCTCACTAACAGGGATGTAAACAAATTTGTGCCCAAAATTTGAGAGAAATACGCTTTTTGTGTATGTATGGAACATTTGTTCAGTATAGTAAGGCAGGAGTGGAGAGGAGAGAAAAGGAGAGGAGAGAGGTGTCTCTGTCTCTGTGTCTGTCTCTGACCTGTAAACTGAGCCCAGTTCTGGCATTAAGCATTTCAGCCACTCTGCTGATGAATGGTGAGATGGAGACAGACTGTATTGGGCATGCAAGGGGGGCTTGGCGTCGCGCTGGGCGCCCTGACAGCTCACACTACGGRGGCTTAGGCTGATTTGGGCACCATGTTGTGGCCAGATGTGCAGCCAGCTAGTACTGGCCTCAAACTGAGACGCCTGTTCACGCAGACATCCAGGGCCTGGTGATTGGGGTGCAAACCATGCAGAGGTTTTGTGGGTAAATTCAGCCATTGAGGTGCAGTGCCTTTTATGACCTGAATGCATCATACAAATAGTGATAGGAAAAAATGCATTGAGAATAAACATACACATGAACCAGTCATCAATGGGGACATATTGTGTCTTTTTGGCCTTGCAATGCACATCACAGATCTCTAGAACTTACATGGTAAACTAACCACTGCACCATGGCTCCAGTGTGTGCGTGTGTGTTTGTGTGTGTGTGTGCATGCGTGCTTGAGTGTGCACTTCTGTGTGTGTGGCTTGTGCATGTGTGCTTGTGTGTGTGCGAGTGTGCTTACGTGCATTTCTTTCAGTGTGTGTGTGTTGTGTGTGTGTGTGTGTGTGTGTGTGTGTGTGTGTTGTGTGTGTGTGTGTGTGGTGTGTGTGTGGTGTGTGTTGTGGTGTGTGTGTGTGTGTGTGAAGCCATTTCAGAGCCTCCAGCTTCTAGCCATGAAGTGGAACCACAGCCATGCTCATATGACCAGCACGTCTTAATGAGGGACATTCCTCCAGGAATTCTGAGGGCCAGACAAAGAGGCTGAGAGACAGTGGTGCAGTGGGGCAGAGATGAGGAGGAATGGAGGGAGGAGAAAGAAGAGGTGGGGGGGGGTGAGAGATCAGACTCCCTCTGAGCACCTGTGTTCTCCAACTGACTTGACACACACGGAGCCCAGCTAGCACATTTGGTTATTTGAAAGTTGTGGGAGAGTATGTTATTAGTTTCACATTGGTAATGGGAATGAAGTCATACGTTTCCTGACCACTAAACATTTTCTGTTCTAGGGAGGTAKATTTTTTGGTTGCAGGGAGYTTCTGAGAATGTTTTACTCTGGTTCCGTGAAAGATTTCCTGGTAGGTTTTATTAACGCTCTGAGAACTACTCTCGAATAACTTCCTTAAAACATTCAGACAATTTGAGAACATTACTTTATGTTTAACAGGATCCCTATCAGCTACCGCACATGCAGCAGCTACTCTTCCTGGGGTCCACATAAAACATTCAAATACATGACCAAGTACAGAACAGTAGCAGACAAGAACATAAGATATTACATTAAATAAAAAWATATATATAAAAATAAGAGTATATACAGTACCAGTCAAAAGTTTGGACACACCGTCTCATTCAAGGAATCTTTTTTTTATTTTTATTTTTTACTATTTTCTACATTGTACAATAATAGTGAAGACAGATTCTTCAAAGTAGCCACCCTTTGCCTTGATGACATCTTTCACTCTTGGCATTCTCTCAACTAGCTTCATGAGGTAGTCACCTGGAATGCATTTCAAGTAACAGGTGTGCCTTGTTAAAAATTAATTTCTGGAATTTCTTTCCTTCTTATTGAATTTGAGCCAATCAGTTGTGCTGTGACAAGGTAGGGGTGGTATACAGAAGATAGCCCCATTTGGTCAAAGACCAAGTCCATATTATGGCAAGAATAGCTCAAATAAGCAAAGAGAAACAGCAGTCTATCATTACTTTAAGACATGAAGGTCAGTCAATACAGAACATTTCAAGAACTTTGAAAGTTTCTTCAAGTGCAGTCGCAAAAACCATCAAGCACTATGATGAAACTGGCTCTCATGAGGACCAGCACACGAAATAAAGACCCAAATCAAATCAAATTTTATTGGTCACATACAGATGGTTAGCAGATGTTAATGTGAGTGTAGCAAAATGCTTGTGCTTCTAGTTACGACCGTGCAGTAATATCTAACAAGTAATCGATGTGGATAGGCGGGTGCTCCCTCTGCTGTTTCCTGAAGTCCACGATCATATCCTTTGTTTTGTTGACGTTGKGTGTGAGGTTATTTTCGTAGCACCACACTCCGAGGGCCCTCACCTCCTCCCTGTAGGCCGTCTCATCGTTGTTGGTAATCAAGCCTACCACTGTAGTGTCATCTGCAAACTTGTAGATTGAGTTGGAGGCGTGCATGGCCACGCAGTCATGGTTGAACAGGGAGTACAGGAGAGGGCTGAGAACACACCCTTGTGGGGTCCCAGTGTTGAGGATCAGCGGGGTGGAGATGTTGTTTCCTACCCTCACCACCTGGGGGCGGCCCGTCAGAAAGTCCAGGACCCAGTTGCASAGGGCGGGGTCGAGACCCAGGGTCTCGAGKTAAATGACGAGTTTGGAGGGTACTATGGTGTTAAGGAAAGGTGGGATGCTAGCGCCCCATCTCAACAACATCCGGTGAAATTGCAGAGCGCAAAAGTCAAAATACAAAAATCGTAATATTGAACATTCATGAAAATACAAGTGTCATACATAATTTAAAAGCTTAACTTCTTGTTAATCCAGCCGCTTTGTCAGATTTCAAAAAGGCTTTACGGCGAAAGCATACCATGCGATTATCTGAGGACAGCYCCCAGCATACAAAAGCATTAAAAACATTTTCCAAACCAGCAGAGGCGTCACAAAAGTCAGAAATAGGGATAAAATAAATCACTTACCTTTGAAGATCTTCCTCTGTTTGCTATCCCAAGGGTCCCAGCTCCACAACAAATGGTTGTTTTGTTCGATAAAGTCCTTCTTTATATACCAAAAAAGTCAGTTTAGTTGGCGCGCTTGATTCAGTAATCCACCTGTTCCACTCTTTCAAAATGCATACAAAGGAATCCCAAAAGTTACCAATAAACTTCGTCCAAACAAGTCAAACAACGTACCTAATCAATCCTCAGGTACCCTCATATGTAAATAAACAATCAAATTTAAGACGGAGAATAGTGTGTTCAACGCCGGAGATAAATAACGAAGTGCGCGCACTCATCCACGCGCGCCACAAGACTACAGTCAAAATGTGAGCCACCTTGAAAAACTACAAATTCCAGCTCATTTTTCAAAAAACAAGCCTGAAACCCTTTCTAAAGACTGTTGACATCTATTGGAAGCCATAGGAACTGCAATCTGGGAGGATTTCCTTTGAATTTCCCATAGACAAGCATTTTCAATGGGTGGTAACCTCAAAAAAATAATTCTGGATGGATTTTTCTCTGGTTTTTGCCTGCCATATCAGTTCTGTTATACTCACAGACATTATTTTAACAGTTTTAGAAACAGAGTGTTTTCTATCCAATACTACCAATTATATGCATATCCTAGCTTCTGGGCCTGAGTAACAYGCAGTTTACTTTGGGCACGTCAGTCATCCGAACTTCCGAATACTGCCCCCTAGCCCTAAGAAGATAAATGCTGAACTGTAATCGATGAACAGCATTCTTACATAGGTATTCCTCTTGTCCAGATGGGTTAGGGCAGTGTGCAGTGTGGTTGRGATTGCGTCYTCTGTGGACCTATTGGGGCGGTAAGCAAATTGGAGTGGMTCTAGGGTGTCAGGTAGGGTGGAGGTGGAGGTGACTAGTCTCTCAAAGCACTTCATGATGACGGAAGTGAGTGCTACCGGGCGATAGTCGTTTAGCTTAGTTACCTTAGCTTTCTTGGGAACAGGAACAATGGTGGCCCTCTTGAAGTATGTGGGAACAGCAGACTGGGATAGGGATTGATTGAATATGTCCGTAAATACACCAGCGAGCTGGTCTGCGCATGCTCTGAGGACGCAGGTAGGGATGCCGTCTGGGCCGGCAGCCTTGCGAGGGTTAACATGTTTAAATGTTTTACTCACGTTGGCTACGGTGAAGGAGAGCCCGCAGGTTTTGGTAGCGGGCCGTGTCAGTGGCACTGTATTGTCCTCAAAGCGAGCAAAGAAGTTGTTTAGTTTGTCTGGTAGCAAGACATCGGTYTCCGTGACAGGGCTGGTTTTCTTTTTGTAGTCCATGATTGACTGTAGACCCAGAGTTACCTCTGCTGCAGAGGATAAGTTCATTAAAGTTACCAGCCTCAGAAATTTCAGCCCAAAAATGCATCACAGAGTTCAAGTAACAGACACATCTTAACATCAATTGTTCAGATGAGACTGCATGAAGCAGGCCTTCATGGTCYAATTGCTGCAAAGAAACCACTACTAAAGAACACCAATAAGAAGAACAGACTTGCTTGGGTCAAGAAACACGAGCAATGGACATTAGACCTGTGGAAATCTGTCCTTTGATCTGATGAGTCAAAATTTGAGATTTTTGGTTCCCAATTTTMGGGGGTTTGATCTCTGCATGTGTGGTTCCCACCGTGAAGCATGGAGGAAGAGGTGTGATGGTGTGGGGGTGCTTTGCTGATGACACTGTCTGTAATTTACTTCCAATTCAAGGCACACTTAACCAGCATGGCTACCACAGCATTCTGCAGCAATACGCCAGCCCATCTGGTTTGCGCTTAGTGGGACTATCATTTATTTTTCAACAAGACAATGACCCAACACACCTCCAGGCTGTGTCATGGCTATTTGACCAAGAATGATTMAATTTTTATTTAACTAGGCAAGTCAGTTAAGAACAAATTCTTATTTACAATGACGGCCTACCAAAATGCAAAAGGCCTCCTGCGGGGACAGGGGCCTAGGATAAAACATGTAATAAAAAATACAGTATAAATATAGGACAAAACACACATCAGGACAAGAGAGACAACACAACACTACATAAAGAGAGACCTAAGACTGCAACATAGCAAGGCAACAACACATGACAACACAGCATGGTAGCAACACAACATGATTAGTGGTGTGGGGGCTGTGCTTTGGCAAAGTGGGTGGGGTTATATCCTTCCTGTTTGGCCTGTCCGGGGGTATCATCGGATGGGGCCACAGTGTCTCCTGACCCCTCCTGTCTCAGCCTCCAGTATTTATGCTGCAGTAGTTTATGTGTCGGGGGGCTAGAGTCAGTTTGTTATATCTGGAGTACTTCTCCTGTCTTATCCGGTGTCCTGTGTGAATTTAAGTATGCTCTCTCAAATTCTCGCTTCCTCGGAGGACCTGAGCCCTAGGACCATGCCTCAGGACTACCTGGCATGATGACTCCTTGCTGTCCCCAGTCCACCTGGCCGTGCTGCTGCTCCAGTTTCAACTGTTCATTCTTCTTACCAAACCACATGACTTTTGTTTTGGAGGTGTTCAGAACAAGGTTAAGGGTAGAGAAAGCTTGTTGGAAGGAGAGTGATGGATTGATGCATCAGATGACCTGGCCTCCACAATCACCTTACTCAATTGAGATGGTTTGGGATGAGTTGGACCACAGAGTGAAGGAAAAGCAGCCAAAAAGTGCTCAGCATATGTGGGTTCTCCTTCAAGACTGTTGGAAAAGCATTCCTCATGAAGCTATATATATATGTATAGTTAATTTGGAACGTATTCAGACCCATTCACCTTTTCCACATTTTGTTACATTACAGCCTCATTCTAAAATTGATGAAAAAATATGTTTTTTTTTATGTTTGCAAATAAAAACAATTTAAAAAATGAAATATCATATTTAAGTAAGTATTCAGACTTTTTACTCAGTACTTTGTTGAAGCACATTTGACAGCGATTYCAGCGTCAAGTTTTCTTTGGTATGACACTACAAMCTTGGCACACCTGTATTTGTGGAGTTTCTCCCATTCTTCTCTGCAGATRCTCTCAAGCTCTGTCAGGTTGGATGGGGAGCGCCGATGCACAGCTATTTTCAGGTCTCTCCAGAGATGTGACTGGGCCACTCAAGGACATTCAGAAGCCACTCCTGCGTTGTCTTGACTGGGTGCTTAGGGTTGTTGTCCTGTTGGAAGGTGAACCTTCACCCCATTCTGAGGTTCTGAGCGCTCTGGAGCTGATTTTCATCAAGGATCTCTCTGTACTTTACTCGGTCTACGAACAATTCCTTCGACTTCATGGCTTAGTTTTTACTCTGACATGCACTGTCAGCTGTCGGACCTTTTATAGACAGGTGTGTGCCTTTCCAAATCATGTCCAATCAATTGAATTTACCACAGGTGGACTCCAATCAAGTTGTAGAAACTGCTCAAGTATGATCAATGGAAACAGAATGCACATGAGTTCAATTTCGAGGCTCATAGCAAAGGGTCTGAATACTTATGTAAATAAGGTATTTCATTTTATTTATTTTTCACTTTGTCATTATGGGGTATTGTGTGTAGATTGATGAGGACATTTTTTTTATTTAATCCGTTTTAGAATAAGGCTGTAATGTAACAAAATGTGGAAAAAGTCAAGGCGTCTGAATAATTTCCGAATGCACTGTATATGTATATATGAAAGACACCAAGAGACAACAAAAATAGAAAAAAATACACTTCATAAATACATATTCATTTTCTTATACACAGTACAGTTAAATTAGGTCTTTAGAAATACAAGATGTGACACAAGATGGGTTTTTTCCCTTTTTCTTAAGCTTAATTTGGTTTCTGCCTGAGTAACCTCTGGTGCCAGAGCATTCCACAATGACATGACTCTATATATAACTGAGCGACACATGAAATCTGTTTTTGGTTTGAGTACCGTAAAGAAACCCATAGTGGTGTGTCTGGTGGGGTGTGTATGTCTGAAGAGAATGTATATCGATTATATAAGTGGGTAGTCATTTTCAACATACAAATGTTTCTTTAAAGACTAGAAGAGAAGTAGTAAATTTCTCCTCAACCCTCAACCGTGAAAGACTATCGTGCATGTTGTTGATGCTAGTTCTGTGTGTGCAGTTAAGCGCAAGGTGTGCTGCACTGATTTGAGACAGCTGCACCTGACCATATTACCGGACAGTCATCAAGATGGGACAAGATCAAAGCCTGAACAACTAGTACAGTTGATCATTATGTCAAAAACGCAGAACATCTTTTTGTAACAGACATACCTCTCCCCATCTTCACAACAACTTTGTCAAAWTGACTCGACCACGATAACTGACCATCCAATGTTGCTCCTAGGAGTTCAGCTTCTTCAACGTGTTCAATGGCCGCACCCTTTATACACAACTCCAGTTGAGGTTTAGTTCTAAGAGAATGCTTTGAACCATTTACAATGCTTTTGGTTTTAGATGTATTTAAGATCAGTTTATTGATAATTACCCATTCGGACACTGACTGTAACTGCTTGCTAAGAGGCTCAGGGAGCTCACTGGCTGTAGGTGCTGAAGTGTAAAGTGTGCAATCATCAGCATACATAGCAATTTGAACTTCTTGTAAGACAAGTGGCAAATCATTTGTAAAAATAGAGAAGAGTAACAGCCCCGAGGCAACTGCCCTGAGAGATACCACACTGTACATCTCTCATTTAAATAGCAGCATGATGAAACCTGTAGGAAACGTTACGCTGAAGTACTGAAAGGTGTTAACCTTCTCTGAATTATTTGAGAACATTCCCAATGTCAAACCAGTTGGAGAACACTCCTAGAACATTACTGTAATGGAGACGCAGGGAGTCAGGAAGCAGGTGCAGTTGGTGCATTTAATAATAATGAACATGGCGCGATACAAGACAAGAGAAGAGAAGTGTCTGAACATGAAAACAGAACCAATACTGCCTGATGAGAGAGGCTACAGAGTGCTAGATAAAGGGGAAGTAATCAAGGTGGTGATGAAGTCCAGGTGTGCATGATGATGGGGTGCAGGTGTGCGTGATGATGGTTGCCAGGTGTACATAATGATGGGTTGCCAGGACCGCTGGTTAGTAAACCGGCGACGTTGATCGCCGGAGCGGGAGAGCGGGAGTAGACATGACAATTACCAAAATTGAAATGAAATGAAATGTAACAATGTTTTAACTTTTAGGAAACGTTCTGTTAAAGTAATGAAATACCAAGAAAAGTAAGTTCCTTAAATGTGCTGAGAATGTTCCAAAGCCAAGCAACTATCCTGCYCCATTCCCAAAAAGTTGTGGGAAGGTTGTARGCAAAATAACCARAGGACAACTACACTCTCACCAAGCTCTAAGAAACATATGGTTCTCAGAACGTTATGTGCTAYCTGGGAGAGCTCTTCTATATAGACTATGAGCWAGAAGGGGCCATCTGCCTGCCCTGATCCTGCTCTTTTACCCACACTGACTCCCATAGCGACAGAGTGACGGACAGATTAATTATCCTTGTGATGCCTCTCACTTTGACCAATCATACTTCACATAATGTTTCTCTCTTGGTATCTCTCTAAATATTATATTATTTTCATCCATGCTTATTCACCCAATGTCTTCATCACAAGTGCTCCCTACGAACCTGTGATCATTACCCCACCCTCTCTCTCCTCCCTCCCTCCTTAGTCTCCTCTCGCTCTCTGTCTCTCTCTCTCTCTGTCTCTCTCACTCTCTCGCTCTCTCTCTCTCTCTGAGTGCCTGTGCGTTGGGTGACAATGGTTCTCTCTCCCTGGGCCCTGGGCTGGAACGTCCTCCCATCTCTCTACTGAACAGCTCCATTGTGAGGCCTCTGCTCTCCAGGCGCCCGCACTCACGCTCCACACTGGAAAGCATCCCGCCAGATCGGGTTCCCTCGCCCTCTCCGCCGCCCGGTCCTCCAACCAGCCACTGTCCCAGGAAGACGGAGGCCCCCGARGCGGCCCAGCGATCAGGGCCATCTGACAGCATAAAGTGCACCGCGTCCGTCTTTCAGCACTCGGGCCAGATCATTTTCTGCTGGGCCACTCTGGGTGGTGTCTACATGGTGCTGAGTGGGGTTGTCAGGGGGATATGCTAATGCTAGCTGGCTAGCTACTGATAATACACAACACAATCTCACACTCAATTCGCGCAAATATGTAAAAAAAGTATTTCAGCAGATTGAATTAATTTGTGTGAAAAGACCCCCAAAATTTTGCGACTTAATTCGTAGGAGAAGATACACATTTRTGTGTGACTTCATTCATAAGAAAATACATTTTTGGGGGGTAAACTTCGGTACAATCTTTTGAAAGTTATTAGAGCAATGCATGATGGGCAATGGTGTTCTACACTACCTTTTTTTGTTTCCCACATTTATTTATATATAAAAATAAAACTTGTTAACAACCCAATATAGTTAATTAACCAGGTTGTCACCAAAATAATGATAATATAATAGTTGTCTTATGTTGTTTTTTTGTTTTTTTCAGTTAATACTTTGGGATACTGGTGCAGAAAAGCCCTTTTTTGTGTAGGCAACAGTAGGCCTACACAATTTTCTTCATAACGCTTTTCATAGTTCGTGGAGCCTACTTTACATAATTTTCTTCATCATGCATTTAATACAAGGCTCCACTTTGTGTACATTACACCATTTATTTTATAATGCATTTTATACAAGGCTATGTCGAATTTTATGAGGGTTGCCAGATTGGAGAAAAAATATAGATTTTTCTTTTTGGTGAAGGTATTTGATTGGGGAATGGGGATACATTTTTAAGATGGTGTCAAGTGTCAGTGTGCAGCGGGTAGGACGGAGTCAGGCGCAYGACACAGAACTGAGTAAAAACATACTTTACTCGAATAAATCACAAACTAATTCCATACAGGGAAAACAATCCAGCTCGACACAAAAGAGCGACCACTTAACAAAGAACAAACACGCACAAAACCACGTGGGAYCCAGAGGGTTAAATAGGGAATAAATTATAACGTAATGGAAACCAGGTGTGTACAATCAAGACAAAACAAATGGACAAAGAAACGTAGATCGGTGGCGGCTAGAAAGCCGGTGACGTCGACCGCCGAACGCTGCCCGAACAAGGAAAGGCACCAACTTCGGAGGAAGTCGTGACAGATGGGAAATGATAATACACACCATAATACACACAGATGCACAAAAACACTTTGTACTCATGTTACAGCCAACTCTTGACTTTTGTATGAATTATTTTTTATTAAAGATTTGTATCTATTTGTCATGTATTCATTATCTTTAATTGTTTAAATGTTTGTAGTTTGCTTGTTTCAGTTATGATTAACATGGTTAAATAGTTGTAAATCCCTGCTTGATTTAGCTTTGGTATATTTGGCATTTTTGTACATATTCTGTATTTCCACTGAAGAAAGCAATAACTAATCAACACACTAATCAATTCATTTATTGATGAATTCATTTCCCATTATGAAAATGTATCCCCATTCCCCTATCAAATACCTTCATCGATACCACACACAAAAACAGACAAATACAGCTTTTTACTCCAATCTGGCAACCCTCAAAATCCGTCATAGCACAGTATTCCGAAGTATGTGGCGAAAACAAGCATAGAAAACAGCATTAGCATTAATAAAAACAAAAACAAATGTAAGGCTCCTATTATATTATAAGTATTTCATGACAACCTGGATGATTAACAAAATGTTGTATATATATATATATATATATATAAATAAATGTGGGACACAAAAAAGGCAAAATGCATTTTTCCAATAATTTTCTAAAGATTGTGCCGAAGTTGTATTTTCCTATGAATTTGTATCCTACGAATTAAGTCGCACAAAAATGTGTGTATTTTCACATGAACTAAGCTACACAAACACGTACAAAAAAGCACAAAATCTGCTGAAATACTTTTTGTACATATTTGCACTAATTGTACATATTTGTACATACAATTGTACATATTTGCACAAAGATTGTGTTGCAACACAGGGCCAGGTGCTAGAGAATCAGTTTAACCCCTGCTCTCCTTACATATCAATCTCATCTACTGCTGAGGCTAYATAGCCATCCAGATCAGCCCCCAGCATTTCAACTGATGTGTCTTTATATGCCAGCCAGCTGGGSTATCAGTAGATGGCAAACATGGCTCGGTCATCACTGTTTACAAACCATGGTCATGACTGGAGCACGTCCAAGTCAGTGCACTAAGGGCTATCCYTCTAAGTCAAGACCTTGAGGGTCTGTTGGTTGATGTTATTTCCCATGTCCTTTCTGCTTAATGAAGGTCACATTTTAGTGTTGCTTAATCTGCTGTTTTTCACAGCCATAAAAAGTGTGTTAAACAGTATTAAATCCGTATCGTGGGAGTTCAGCGTTACAGCGTGATTYAAATGTAAAGACAATGTTTCCACGTTAGCGGAGGCTGCATTCACGGTAAACGCTGCATATGTTGGCTCAGACGCAGATTGAATAGAGCCAGGGGTGTCACGCACCCCAAAGGTCTGAGGGACCACAAAGTACATGTGGATGGTTGGGGTGTCGTCCAGACAGGGYCTAGGGATTRTTCCTGCAATCTAGAGCCATAATCATTATGCTTAATTCTATGTTAAAATATGTCAATTTTTCTGTCTATCTAAGCATACCTCTTCTGCTCTCTGTATCCTCCTGACCGTTGGTTATTTTTTAAAGAACCCAAATATTCTTCTCTACAGCTCTGCAAAYATCTGGGTGAAAGATTGAAATGAATGTGAGTCTTATTCAGTACATTTAGTTATTGCTAAAGTCTACCAACCTCGCCATCAGGCATGCCAGCCAAGARAGCTAGACAAGCTAGCTACTCTAACTTGATTAATAGCCTGAAATGATTTGGCATGTTCCTCAAAAAGTTCTACAGCCGCAGCATTGAGAGCATCTTGACTGGCTGCATCYCCGCTTGGTATGGCAACTGCAAGGCACCCGACTGCAAGGTACTACAGAGGGTGGTGAGCACGGCCAAGTATATCACTGGGGCTGATCTCCCTGCCATCCAGGACCTCTATACTCGACGGTGTCAGAGGAAGGCCCTAAAAATTGTAAAAGACTCCAGCCACCCAAGTCAAAAACTGTTCTCTCTGCTACCACACAACAAGCGGTACCGATGTACCAGGTTTGGAATCAACAAGACCCTGAACAGCTCCTACCCATAAGACTGATACATAGTTAACCAAATAGCTACCTGGACTATCTGCATTGACCCTTTTTGTACTAAATCCTTTGACTCATCACACATACTGCTGCTGTTAATTTTCTATCCTGTTGCCTAGTCTATCCTGTTGCCTAGTCACTACCTATATATTTTTTTTTATTTTATTTATCCGTTATTTTACCAGGTAAGTTGACTGAGAACACGTTCTCATTTACAGCAACGACCTGGGGAATAGTTACAGGGGAGAGGAGGGGGATGAATGAGCCAATTGTAAACTGGGGATTATTAGGTGACCGTGATGGTTTTGAGGGCCAGATTGGGAATTTAGCCAGGACACCGGGGTTAACACCCCTACTCRTACGATAAGTGCCATGGGATCTTTAATGACCTCAGAGAGTCAGGACACCCATTTAACGTCCCATCTGAAAGACGGCACCCTACACATATATGCACAGTACATGTCTACCTCAACTACCTAGTACCCCTCCACATCGACTCGGTACTGGTAGCCTGTGTAAATAGCCAAGTTAATGTTACTCATTGTGTGTATTTATGTGTCATTATTTTTTACCCAAAATGTAAATATTTCTCCCTGCATTGTTGGGAAGGGCCCATAAGTAAGCATTTCACTGTTAGTCTACCTACACCTGTTGTTTACGGAGCATGTGACAAATAGAACTGTATTTGATTTGATTATGAGGTTGGGAGATTGGGATCTTATCTGCGCTAGCTAAAGCCAACTTCATAAAATTGCTAGGGGGCTAGTAGTATTACAAAGAAACAACCAAAAATGTAACCAAAAYAATCGTATTATTATTTAAATGTTTTATATTTTTTAAACAGGGCAAATCTGAGGGGGCATGTGCCCCTGTGCCTCCTATGGGCATGACACCTCTGAATAGAGCCCTAGAGAGGAGAGGTATAACAGGATTGAAGGTAGATTGAATTTACAATTGTATATTGTACTTTTTTGATATTCTTACTTTTGAATCACTGAATCAATGTGTAAATACTGACTCAGTACATGTGACCTGCTTGCCTACCATGTGACTCTGTCCAGGAAGTAGATATTTTGATCTGATGAAGAATATCTTGGTGGAATGCYGTGATGTGCAAGCAGGCTGATGTCAGACGGATGTGAAACACAGAAGGAGTGCAGAATACTAGATCTCCACTCCAAGGCATAGCTGGCATGCGGCTGCTCAGCTGCATGGCAAACGCACACACAGTGGTGTAAAGTACWTAGGTAAAAGTACTACTTATGTAGTTTTTGGGGTATCTGTACTTGACTTTACTATCTATATTTTTGACAACTTTTACATCACTACATCCTAAAGAAAATAATCTACTTTTTACTCCATACATTTTTCCTGACACCCAAAAGTACAGTATTTTGAATGATTAGCAGGACAGGAAAATCCCTGGTTATCTCTACTGCCTGAGTGTTGGAGTGTGCCCCTGTTATCGATAAATTTAAAAAAACAAGAAAATTGTGCCATCTGGATTGTTTAATACACACTGCATTCGGGAAGTATTCAGACCCCTTCCCCTTTTTCCACATTTTGTTACATTACAGCCTTATTCTAAAATTTATTAAATTAATGTTTTGTCTCATCAATCTACAGACAATACCACATAATGACAAAGCTAAAACAGGTGTTTAGACATTTTTGAAAATGTTTTAAAAATAAAAAACAGAATTATTTATTTACATAAGTAATACTTATTTACATAAGTATTCAGACACTTTGCTATGAGACTCGAAATTGAGCTCAGAGGCATCCTGTTTCCATTGATCATCCTTGAGATGCTTCTACAGTCCACCTGTGGTAAATCCTATTGATTGGACATGATTTGTAAAGGCACACACCTGTCTATATAAGATCCCACAGTTGACAGTGCATGTCAGAGCAAAAACCAAGCCATGAGGTCGAAAGAATTGTCCGTAGAGCTCCGAGACAAGATTGTGTTGAGGCACAGATCCGGGGAAGGGTACCAAAAARTGTCTGCAGCATTGAAGGTCTCAAAGAACACAGTGGCCTGGAACCACCAAGACTCTTCCTAGAGCTGGCTGCCCGGCCAAACTGAGCAATCGGGGGAGAAGGGCCTTGTTCAGGGAGGTGACCAAGAACACAATGGTCATTCTGACCGAGCTCCAGAGTTCCCCTATGTAGATGGGAGAACCTTCCAGAAGGACAACCATTAGGCCTTTATGGTAGACTTGCCAGACAGAAGCCACTCCTCAGTAAAAGGCACATGACAGCCCGCTTGGAGTGTGCCAAAACGCACCTAAAGGACTCTCAGACCATGAGAAACAAGATTCTTTGGTGTGATGAATCCAAGATTGAACTCTTTGGCCTGAATGCCAAGCATCACGTCGAGGAAACCTGGATACATTTCTACGGTGAAGCATGGTGGTGGTAGCATCATGCTGTGGGAATATTTTTCAGCGGCAGGGARTGGCAGACTAGTCAGGATCGAGGGAAAGATTAACAGAGTAAAGTACAGAGAGATCCTTGATGAAAACCTGCTACAGGACAACGAACCTAAGCACACAGCCAAGACAATGCAGGAGTGGCTTTGGGACAAGTCTCTGAATGTKCTTGAGTGGCCCAGCCAGAGCCCGTACTTGAACCCGATCGAACATCTCTGGAGAGACCTGAAAATAGCTGTGCAGAGACGCWCCCCATCCAACCTGACAGAGCTAGAGAGGATCTGTAGAGAAMAATGGGAGAAAATCCCCAAATACAGGTGTGCCAAGCTTATAGCGACATACCCAAGAAGACTCYAGGCTGTAATCGTTGCCAAAGGTGCATCAACAAAGTACTGAGTAAATGGTCTGAATACTTATGTAAATGTGATATTTATAATAATTTTTTTTTTAATACATTTTCAAAAATATTTCAAAAACTGTTTTTGCTTTGTCATTATGTGGTACTGTGTGTAGATTGACTAGGCTTTAAAAAAAAATCTATTTTAAAATGTGGAAAAAGTCTAGGGGTCGGAATATATTTTCCGAATGCACTGTAAGTCATTTGAAATTATTTATAATTTTACTTAAGTATATACTTAAGTATATTTTTGCAATGACATTTCCTTTTGATGCTTAAGTATATTTAAAACCAAATACTTTTAAACTTTTACTCAAGTAGTATTTTACTGGGTGACTTTTACTTGAGTCAATTTCTATTACTAAATTTCTATTTCTATCTTTACTTTAACTCAAGTACAACTGGGTACTTTTTGTACCACTACACACAGATATAGACACACCCAAATGTCAGTGCTCTCTCTCTCTCTGCTGGCCCCTGAGATCTCACAGTAAGACCCAGTCCAGGAATTTTGTTTTCTCTTTTCAACTGTATTTCACCTCTCCGGCCACAAGATTTCTCAAACTAATTAGCATCGTATTGGCAAAACGCAGACAAGTGTCCCATTGTGCTCCAAGCCATGATCCACTTCACAACTAATTAGATATGCTAATGTACCATTAAATTGGAAGATTGGAGAGAAAACGGGAGTGCTGCATGCAGCTTCTATTCAGGGCTAAATGGGATAAATGTGGTGAGGTGTATCTGGCKCCCGTAGCTGGTAGTAGTCCTGGGGAGTAGCACTGTTTATGAAACACATACATCTGCACTGTCATCACCTGCATTGCATTTAACATCTGACTGATAGCCAGGGCTGTTAGGTAAGGCAGGTTATAGATACACACACGCACACATACACACGCAGGCATACGGTGGCCCGAGCCTGGGCCACACTGACATGTTTCCTAATGGCTCCAACCAACGCGCGTGCTTGTTTCAAGGTCATATCCACACTAGTCTGAGGCTCATAAACTCACAAAGTGTGACTGAGTGTTTGCTGGCGGCACAGGCCTCCCTCCAAGGGAAGATCTCAATTGCATTCTCCTCCACTCCTCTCTCCTCGTCCCTACCCTCTGACCTTCTCCTCCAATGGGTTTTGAGAAGAAGATAAGGAGAGAGGAGAGAGGACGCGAGGAGTATGCAATTGAGGTTRCCCCCCCAGTCTTTCTCTCTCTCCTCCTCTCTCGCCAACTCCCTCCTTTCTCAACTAAACAGAACCAGAAGTTCCTCTCTAGAAACATAACTCTTATGGGGTAGAGAACGCTCTCCTTATCACCCATTTGTCTCAGACACTGATATGGGTCTACTCCACTTCTCTATAGCAGCCAGCAAGAGAGGATGAATAAGAAACCACACAAACCTCCTGACTAAAGGTTCAGATGGAAAAAGAGTCCATTTCAACTTAAACGGAACATAAAAAAGCTTGGCACCTAAGTGGGAAATTAAATACATGAACAGTGCATTTACAAAATCAAAACCACAATGCACAGCACATTTAATAGATACTGGACAACATCAAGATACAGTTCAGAAATGTCTTTAGTTCATTAAAAACATCTCAAGTTGACTGACTCCAATGTAATTTTAAGCTCTGATTCAGAAATGGCTCMGACTAAAAATGTCTTATTCAAGATATATAGCCAATTTCTTTTGAGCCTTTTGGTCCTTACAATAAAATGGATGCACAAGTTTACAACTTGTATATTGAGACCTTCTCTCCGTGGCATTCACTTCGGCAGGTTGCAAATTGCATAAATACTTTCAGCTCAAATTTGATTAATTGACACCTCATTACTTCGGGTGACATAATGTATTTGGCCTACTAAAGCGCACATTGCCAATGAATGGCCAACCTACGCCCCCATTTTAATTCATGTGTGGTTTCCAGTAACAAAGGCATATAATTATCCCCCTCAGAAAAWAGAAGTGTAAAAGGATTTGTTCAGTCATATACCGCCGTAGGTTGAGCCAATCACAAAGGCACAGCAAAGGTAACATTCCTGCGCTGCAGCGGGCTAATCCGTTACCCGCGAGCCAGCCAACTGCCACTCCCGGATTCTCCATGTAAACGGCTGGTCAAATGGAAAGGCCCCAGCATAGTGGTTAGAATACACTGTTTGCCTATTGTCCCTAATAATCCTAGAGAAAATGAAGTTATTTAAGTGGGATTAATGCGTGTTAGCTCCCCCGAGGCGCATTGAGCCTCCCCTCCCGCAGAGCTGTCCGCCCCAAACTAGGCCATGCAAATGACCACTCCACTCTCAWAGTAAGAAATCGGAAATGAAAGCAACAGTTGCACCACTGACGAGGCAAATTCCGTTTCCTTACACATCACTTCTGTTACTTTAAAAAATGCAGCCAAATAATTAATTCTACGTTTTGGGTTAGGCTATCTTGTCAAAACTTCTTGACAGTTGGATTGCAAAAGTACCCTAAATATTTATATTATATAATTTACACCACAATGTATAGATAACTTGCTAAATAGGGCAAGATAAGTGTAGTCAATCATTCGGATGTTTATTGGACTATATAATGACGGACAATCAACTCTAATGACCATTAATATGCAGAGATAACAATGATTGAATACAATCATCGTGCTRAAAAATTAAAGAAAAATAACCGCCAAATAAACAAATGGTTAATTATCGGATAATAAATTATTATTATTGTCACAATTTATAATCATCATCATCAAAGACTGTTGTCCAGGAGATGGAGCTAAGCTTCTCCACATCCCACTTGCCACTTGTCAAATGTGTGGACATAAAACAGTCTCAAAGTGACAGGAGCGGTTCCAGATATGATAACAGTTGGTGTGGGATATAGTGGCCATTTCAGCGCGAGGGGTAGGCTATAGTTAGGCTACTGAAATGCTTCTGCTCGAAAGCAGTTCCATCCAAAAWGATCCTTCCTGTCAAAAAGGGCCAATAAAATGGTTCCAGTAGTATAATATAATATAGGGCTAATATAATATAATTATATTTACACTACTTTGACCTTTTAAAAAATGTTACCAAAGCTATTAAAAGGAGTGGACGCGCGCCTCGTGTACAAATTCTCCCTGCGTCTGGCCCCTCGACCCCAGGCCGTCGTGCGGCTGCGCCCCGCTGTCTCCGCTTTGTTTGTTCAGTTTCCAGGTTGATTGTATTTGTTAATTAGTTGCTAACTACATGGTAATGTCGGTTTGATGGATAGCCATGTCACTAGCATTCAGGTCTACACTATCCGGATCTCAAGCAGGGCTCAGGCCGGGCTCCCCGCGTCATTCTTCTGGTTTGTTGGCTTAATGAAGGTATAGAGGCCGCTTGGTCTTGCCTCAGCTGCACCAGAAATAACTAATGTGTCATTATTAAAGTAATCCGATAAACAATGAGAGCATTAATAACATTATTTTAAAGTTCATCATCATTTAGCCTACCACAAWAGAGAGCGAGACCCCGTGGTGAACTCTGTTTGGGTCCGCTTAAAAGGGGTCGTGGTGGCTCATTTTTTAAACGTCCCTGGCACTGCTATAGTGTATTTACAGCAGATAAACACGACGGGATTTATTTGGGAGGACGGGGGTGCTGGCTAACATGAGATTCCAGTCAAGGAATGCTTATCTCGGCCGAGTTTAACAAAGCCCTACTGGAGCCTATTATTTCATTATTTATACTCCCTTTTTCGTAATGTCTGCTTTTAATTTAGAGTTTTACTTCTCCGACCCCAGAGACATAATTATACACATTTTTCTTTCCAAGTAACAGAGGGGCTCGCAGAACTTCAGCCTGCAAGGAGTCTGGACTTCTCAACCAATTTAAAACAGAGGTGGAAGATTTAATGCAATCCAAAAGTGTTAGCTAAATGGAATACCCTACTTGCGGAAAGCATGAAGCGTTCTTATGCGTATGCACAGTTGTCTCATAGCGCAATGTTCATMATTCATTGGAAACATTTCAATTATCCTACTTTCCATGTTGTGTATATACCATCAGCAGAAAATCTACTGGATATAGGCTAGGCTACATAATGTTACTATGCGCAATGGTAACAATTAATCATCCGGATGACATAACCAATTGGCATATTAAGTGCGTATAGGCCTATTAGAAAGGCTTAGCAAACATTCAATTAAGGCTATATTTAAAACACATATAAGCCTGGCCATTCAAAAAATTTAAATACAACAACATTAGATAGTAGATATTATAATTCATGTCCATCAACTCATGCGCTTTCATCACTAACCTCAGTGGGCAGATTTTGCGCGTGCCATTAGGTCTACTTGAAACGGCAGTTCTAAGAAACCTCAAACACTGTTCCACAGCTGCTGGTTTGCTGGAATTGTCTGGATTTTTACATTGCACCATGGGTAGTGTGGTTTTTASAATTTCTATGTTCAACGTACCCTAATGGGAAATGGACTTCCTGAAAACTACAGTGCTCACAGATGCATGACCTACGTATGCTGTCAATCACAGTGGCGTCACGGCTGTTTAGTCGCTCAGGGGGCTTCTAGTAGGCTAGAGGACCCCTGCCTGATGCGCTCATAGGCTACAGAAGTGGTGGGCTTTGCAGTGTGTGAAGGCAAGTGTCACCATGGTCAACCTTATATGGGGAGGATCTTAAACCTGCGTGGCTGCATAAATCATATAATTCAAGATGAAGACGTGATCATAGCGCATTCGSCATCGGAATATCATTAAATTCTGTCGCGCACGATAGAACCTTGAACGCCGGGCACCGCTGCAGAGGTGGTAGACACTTAGGCGGGGGCTGGAGCCGAAGACGGACAAATATATTTTATGCTATTAATATAACTGATCACAATGAAGCGAAGAAAGATTGTGGTTGCAGCAGGTTTCTGCCTCTCTTTCTTCCTCGGTACGCTGATGAATTTGCTGTACATACCAGGGTTCGAGCACCATCAGAACCACGACAATAGAGTACATCGGTACTACCACAAAAAACAGCAGCGGGTTACAGGCGATTCACAGCTTCACGTCGGCGAGTCGGACACTAAAGATGTGGCCGAGTCCAATAGTAAAAACGCCGCGGGAAGCAGGCATCACCAGGACTTATTACTGCAGATACGAGAGAGATTCGATGAGGTTGTGCGGTACCGTCGGCGCCAAGGACATGGGTCTGGGACCGGGGACCCCGTCCGCCCGCTGGAGAGAAGGAGACTCATGGATTCAGAGCCAGGGGACAATTGGGACCCTATCAAAGTCATTGAGCGAACCGATAACCAACAGACGCATTTTCAAAATCGGCTTTCACCTTCTACATACATGCAAACAAAATCACGGAAAGATTTAACTATGAATTCGAGGAGCATTAACAGTACACCGATGCTTGACTGCAGCAGCATAGACAACGTGACCAATATTCAGTACCTCGGCTCAGGCTACACAAAGGCTGTCTACAAGGCGGCTCTCAACAACAGCTTGTCCGTGGCTCTGAAATCGGTGGATTTCGGGGGACACGATATGGAAAATTGCGTAAAGAAATATGGTTCACCTGGAGACTGCTACAGACTGGCGTCCTTCAAAATAGTGAAAGAAATGACGCTAATGGAAAGGCTACAGCACCCCAACATTCTAAAGGTAATATATATCTAGGCTAGCTAACAAATTGATGATGAATGWTTTAKATMTTTTATGTTCTAAATCTGTSTTTTAGCCTATTTCTGTAAATTATTAGCACATACTTACTTATTTAGCTATAGGCCTATTCCACACACATTTAAGATGCAACCTATATGTTATGTTGCCTACAGACCAAAAACGACAGGATATTTATCTGAAATCCATTAATTTAATTATAACGTCATTATAACTAACAGTAGCAGTGGCCTTATAAATCATTTCAGTTTGACTTCAAATTTAACCCAATTTGCGCTTGTTATACATATCGAAGTTACAGTTAATAGCCATTTTTGTCTTATACCAACAGCCAAACCATTAATCATTCTTTCCCTAATGACTSAATAACCATAGGTGTGAAACTTTACTCTCAGCGTTTCAAAAGTGACACATGGGCTGAACACTTGGAACACTGGTGTGTATTCCATTTCCATGAGATTCCTTGAGAAATCAATTCATGTTGCGTGCAGTGAAAACAAAATAGTCAGCATGAAATAAGTGCATGATTGGCCTATTATTAATAGTGCTATTTGGATGATGTGCTGTYCGTTTAGTGGCTAAACAGTTGAATGAGCGCCATCGCTCCATTGTTACCCTGTAGCTTAAATCCGATCAGCAGATTGCTGGCTCTGCATGGCGCACCAGCCGGTGAGATGCCCGAGGCTTTGTCGCATTCTACCTCGTATTTATTAGCATTTAGACAAGTTCTGTAAACAAGAAAGAAGGCATTTTAATGTAATTATATAAAAGCTAGTCTTTCTACACCTAGGCCCTTTTTGTTCYTGTATTTTCATGAAGCGCCAGGTAACGTTGTACCACATATTCTAAATAAATGCGTAAAGGACGATTTTACAATTCAAACCGGGATAAGTCGGCCAAATGACCTTATCAATATCCACACGAATCATTTATAATTCATCCAAGCCTACAATACAGGTCTACAAATAGTTATGCCTGTACAAGTATCCCTAGAACATGTAATTTGCAAGCCTTTATACTCACAAATGTCCAATTTTACAATAGCCTATAGGGCATATATTGAAAAATGCTCTTCTAATGTTTCACATGTTTTGCTAATACTTGAGYAAAATATAGGGCCTTGAAGTACTGGTTACAGTGGCATTTCTAGGCTACAGTATAAGCCTAAATTAGTGCTTGTAATATGCACCGCATGAGGCCCAATTAAAATATCCAAACGATGTTGTTGAGGGAACTTCATGCCTTCAATGCAACTTTTGCAGAATGGATAGATAAGTAGCCACCAAACAAGTGAAAAACGCGCCTTTATGTTCTGAAATAAAGTTTAGGATAGTTATTATAACTTAATAAATATGGGGTAATTTAAGGTAAGAAATAGTGTTGCACTTTAACCAAGTAAAAAGTGGTATGTTTTAAAGATAGGCCTATACTGTTTTTAGGACGGTACAAAGGAACCAAGACAGCCGCCAAATAGTCTATACAGGAAGAAAAAAAAAATTATACAAAAAATGTTTATTTTTTTAAATTTTTTAATTTAAACTTTATTTAAACATGTAGGCCAGTTGAGAACACGTTCTCATTTACAACTGCGACATGGCTAAGATAAAGCAAAGCAGTGCGACAAAAACAACAACACAGAGTTACACATGGGATAGACAAACGTACAGTCAAAGCACAATAGAAAGATCTATGTACAGTGTGTGCAAATGTAATCAATTATACTCCCTAAATCATTTTCTGGACAATATTATACGTCTGTGACCTTTTGATCAGAATTTCTACACATCAGTATTTGGTTACCACATTCGAATGGGAAGTTATCTGTTTAAACATTGAGAAAACGAAACGTGTCACACTTACTTTGAATAAATTCTATCAGCCTTGACATTTTTTTTGTGCATGGTGAATGGACAACAATTTTAAGATAATAATGTATGATAACCGAGGATATAAGAGAATATCTGGCAATAATCAAGTGGTTTCCCCTTTTTAAAGCTTTACATGTAGCTTACATTCTTATCAAGATTTAAATTGCATACAATAAAGATCCCTCTCTTATGTGTAGTATTGCAAAGGACATATCATTGTCAAACAATGTTAAACCTACATTAATATTGAATTAAAATACCAAATGAAAGTATAAAACCAAGATGATAATGTACATAAAATGTATAGACTTTAGTAAGGCTATTGGAAGTTAGGCTTATGTCATTGAAAATAATACATATTTTAACTTGGGCTCCCGAGTGGCAGGGGTTTAAGGCACTGCATCTCAGTGCTAGGGGCATCACTACAGACACCCTGGTTCGAATCCAGGCTGTATCACAACTGGCTGTGATTGTGAGTCCCATAGGGCGGTGCACAATTGGCCCAGCATCATCTGGGTTTGGCCGGTGTAGGCCATCATTGTAAATAAGAATTTGTTCTTAACTGACTTGCCTAGTTAAACAAAAAAACTATAAAAACAACAAAAAACTTGTTMCAATAACTGAATGTGTAATTTGATTTGCATGAAATATTTAGGATATTTCAAAATATTAACTCTATCAAAACTCTCATCAAAACTTGATGACCACTTAACTATAACCAGAGATCATTTTTTTGACAACAGCATTAAAGAGCACTACTTTTACATGGGCTGTTTTTCTTCTACGTGTCTTCTACTTTTACTTGGTTTGTTCATTGATGGGAAGTTATTTTCTTTATATAAGTTCCATTGTGGAGTCAAGGGGGAGCAGAGCCAATAGCAGCGGCCCATCTCTCATCGCTGTCGTACTAGTCCATGTTGTGATAGTGTACTTTCTAGGTATATATTTACATTGATATTGACTGTGATACTGGCATCTTGGTTGGTGTGGGAGTGGACTGGGTCAGGGTCAGAGGTGACACATATTCCCTCTGTCCACTCAGACTTTTCTGTCGTCCCTGCCGTAATGCACGCACACACACACACACACACACACACACACACACACACACACACACACACACACACACACACCTATATATAAACTAGTTCTGCACACCATGTACACGCTAGCATTGCGTGACTGGAAAGTGGACTTTGGCTTTATCCTACTCTCTCATCGTTGTCATAAGCAAATAATAACAATATTATTTATTTCAGGATAAACATTAAAAAAATAACAAAATTCATTTTCTGGCATGGAAGATATGTTGAAGGATTACTGGAATTGCTTTAGAACATGTTAACATAAACTGAAAAGGGTTTGAGATGTCTCTCTCTAATCATAGGGAAACTATTATTAATTGTTCATCCCTCTATGAACATGAGGAATATGGAAGGAATTTAAAACAGCACACTGGCCTTAAGGCTAATCCAGGCACTTTTTTTGTGCACCAGGAAAAAATGCCTGAATGACTTCTGGTAAATTCTATTGACATGCTCTACTACCTGTAGAAATCAACAATATACTAACTTTAAAACTGAATTACAGCGGCATCTCACTTCGAAAAAAGGAATGTTTATTTTAACCGACCTAGGTCCACATTAACTTGACTTACTAGAATCACAACTTGAAATCTGTCTGTATAACAATATTTTTAACCGTTATTTAGCGTGTTTTAATGTCACAAAGAGCAATTCATGTCCAGCTCCGCCGATCCAATACATCCTGTTAGAGTGATGAAGTCTGGCTCCGTCTGAGCAAAACAGTCTCCAACACACTGTCTGGTTAGTGTCTGCCTCTGGCCAGTCCCTCACTATGAGAGGAGAGACAGAGGCCCATGCTTTCTCTCACTAGAGAGAGTGGGATCTTATTGGACTCACACCCCTTAAACTACCACAGATGGGATCAGAGGTAGAAACCAAAGCAGTTCGTCTCTGTTCTCCTAACTCAGCACACTTGTGGTGTCAATAGCCATGTTGACTGATACTGCTTGTCCAGGGTAGATGGGGGACGCTCCTTGGGAGAGGAGAGAAGGGGTAGGTGACTGACTGGGCGGTGAAGTTGGATGTGGATTGTGGACACGTCTTTTCACACCAGCACACGTGGCAGGCGCGGACCACCTTTCTCTCCCCTCGTCCATGTTAGAGCGAGTGTGAACAAGATGAATTTGAGCTGATCAGAGAGTAAGATAACGAGAGGGGCTGTCGGCCTGCCTGCCTGAGTGTGTGTAGGGTGAGGGAGGGAAGGAGGGGAGGAGGAGAGGGAGGTGGAAGGGTAAGGGTTATCCCTCAGAGAAATTGTGTGTGTGTGTGTGTGTGTGTGTTAGCGTACGCACGCTTGCATGTGTGTATGGTGGATACAGATGATCTGAGAGTGGTGGGACCTCTGGGCTGCTGCAGGGGTCTGGGCCTGTTTCTGGCCATGTAGTTGGATTATATTTACACGAGCGTGTCATTCTGTCAACCTCTCCCTCTCTCCCCCAGGGCCTGCTCTGTAGATCTCCTCCATTAGTTGGGGAATCAGTAACCAGGTTGTGTTAATGTGAAAGCTGGGTGTCCCGGGCAACAGAGGCCCTGGGGTCAGTTTGAGGATGAGGGGGGTGGGGGGAGTGCAGAGGGGGCGTGAGCTGGAGACAGAGTTGCAATTAAGCCAGGGTTAACACTTTAACCTCCGACTTCCACGGGAAGGAAGCTGGGGGGGGGGGGGGGGGAATGGAACGCCACACAAATGTGGTCCAATGCCTCCTCTGCCAGCAATACCTCTCTCAGCCCTCAGCCCTGTTTCTGATCAACCCCTGCTGTGAATCTGGGTCTGTTGGGGCTCAACAGCCCTGCAGCCCCCGCACTCTGCAGGGAGAGCAGGGTTCCCCCAAGACCCCTAGACCCTCACCATTTCTGCTTCTCTTCCTGTTCTGAAACTTTCAAAGAATATGCAATACATACATGTCATCCCTTCAAAAGTAATAGTTGAAGTAAAGGAAAGATAAGATACGTTTAGAAGTGCTCACAGAATATCTATGGATATCTCCCCAGTCTTAAAACAGACACATGAAAAATGATTTGATCAGATGAAGATCAATTTGTGTGGAACACTATTTGATAGGGCCAGCGAGTCTCCCACATCATTTGCATTAGTTAAAGCTATGTAACATCTCCCCTTTATTTCCCCCTGAGAACATCTTCAGCTCCTGTTAACTGGTAATCTGAAGTTCAGGTATTGATTTGTGCCTAGAGAAACCATTTGATGTGTTTAACGAGGACATGAGAAGATAACTCCAGAGTACTGGAGTAAATTCTTTCCGCAAAACGCCTCGTGTGCAGCCCTCTGTGTCATCTCCGTCTCTCTCCTTCCCTGACACCGTTTGAAATGTTGTTTATTTTGCTGAACGGCTGGAGAAAACAAGTTGTTGAGAGTTCTAACTCATCAAACTTGTTTATATTTCAATATGCTGCCTTCTCTATATTTAACTGAGAAGTAAGGCACCAAAAACATATTTCTGCCCATTTTACAGTCATCAAAAGAGTGAAAAGGGAGCGGTCGAAATATACACAATTGTTACCCAGAGGAAAATGGGGGGAGGGTCATGCTTTTTCAATTTCAGTCAGGGGGAGGATTTTGTATTTTTTTTCATTTAGTCCATAGGAGGGTCATGTAATTTAAGACCGCACTSTATGAGGCCATAAGCAAACAAGAAAATGCTCATCCAGAAGCGGCGCTCCTAGTGGCCGGGGACTTTTATGCAGGCAAACTTAAATCASTTTTACTTTTACTTCACACACAGAGATGCGTACAACGAGGAGTATATCACCTCAGTCACCGGCTTCATCAATAAGTGCGTCGACGATGTCGTCCCCACAGTGACCGTACGTACATATCCCAACCAGAAGCCATGGATTACAGGCAACATCTGCACCGAGSTAAAGGCTAGAGCTGCCGCTTTCAAGGAGCGGGACACTAATCTGGACGCTTATAAGAAATTRCTCTATGCCCTCAGARGAACCATCAAACAGGCAAAGCGTCAATACAGGACTAAGATTGAACCCTACTACACTGGCTCTGATGCTTGTCAGATATGGCAGGGCTTGTAAACTATTACAGACTACAAAGGGAACCCAAGCCACGAGCTGCCCAGTGATGCGAGCCTACCAGATGGGCTAAATGCCTTTTGTGCTCGCTTCGAGGCAAGCAACACTGAAGCACGCWTTAGAGCACCAGCTGTTCTGGACGACTGTGTGATCACGCTCTCCATAGCCGATGAAAGCAAGACCTTTAAACAGGTCAACATTCACAAGGCCGCGGGGCCAGACGGATTTCCAGGATGTGTACTCAGAACATGCGCGGACCAACTGGCAAGTGTCTTCACTGACATTTTCAACCTCTCCCTGACCGAGTATGTAATATCTACATGCTTCAAGCAGACCACCATAGTACCTGTGCCCAAGGAAGCGAAGGTAACCTGCCTAAATGATTACCAACCCCTAGCACTCACGTCGGTAGCCATGAAGTGCTTTGAAAGGCTTTGAAATCCATCATCCCGGAAACCCTAGACTCACTCCAATTCGCGTACTGCCCCAACAGATCCACAGATGACGCAATCCGAATCACACTCCACACTGCCCTTTCCCACCTGYACAAAAGGAACACCTATGTGAGAATGCTGTTCATTGACTACAGCTCAGRGTTCAACACCATAGTCCCCTCCTGTACTCCTTGTTCACCCACGACTGCGTGGCCAAGCACAACTCCAARACCATCATCAGTGGTGTAAAGTACTTAAGTCAAAATACTTTAAAGCACTACTTAAGTAGTTTTCTCTGGTATCTGTACTTTACTATTTATATTTTTGACTACTTTTACTTTTACTTTCACTACATTCCTAAAGAAAATTATGTACTTTTTACTCCCTACATTTTCCCTGACACCCAAAAGTACTCGTTACATTTGGAATGCTTAGCAGGACAGGAAAATGGTCCAATTCACACACTTATCAAGAGAACGTCCRTGGTCATCCCTACTGGCGGACTCACTAAACACATGCTTCGTTTGTAAATGACGTCTGAGTGTTGGAGTATTCCCCTGGCTATACGTAAATAAAAAAGAAAATGGTGCTGTCTAGTTTGCTTAATAATAGGAATTGTAAATCATTTATACTTGTACTTTTACTTTTGATACTTAACTATATTTAAAACCAAATACTCTTAGACTTTTACTGAAGTAGTATTTTACTGGCTGACTTTCACCTTTACTTGAGTCATTTTCTATTAAAGTATCTTTACTTTTACTCAAGTATGACAATTGAGTACTTTTTCCACCACTGACCATCATTAAGATTGCTGACAACACAACAGTGGTAGGCCTGATCACCGACAATGATGAGACAGCCTATAGGGAGATGGTCAGAGACCTGTCAGTGTGGTTCCAGGACAACAACCTCTCCCTCAACGTGAGCAAGACAAAGGAGATTATCGTGGACTACAGGAAAAGGAGGGCCGAACACGCTCCCATTCACATTAACGGGGCTGTAGTGGAGCAGGTCAAGAGTTTCAAGTTCCTTGATGTCCACATCACCAACAACATATCATGGTCCAAACACACCAAGACAGTTGTGAAGAGGGCACGACAACACCTTTCCCCACCCAGGAGACTGAAAAGATTTGGCACGGGTCCCCAGATCCTCAAAAAGTTCTACAGCTGCACCATCGAGAAGATCCTGCCCAGTTGCATCACCGCCTGGTATGAAATGCGACCTTAAGGCGCTACAGAGGGTAGTGCGTATGGCCCAGTACATCACTGGGGCCAAGGTTCCTGCCATCCAGGACCTATATACTAGGCGGTGTCAGAGGAAGGCCGAAAAAATGTCAAAGACTCCAGTCACCCAAGTCACAGAGTGCCCCCTTCCCCCCTCCCTTTGTTTTTACACTGCTGCAACTCTGTAACGGCAYCCTTCCCTCTCTTCACGAGAAGAGAGGGTGTAACAGGGATCGGACCAAGACGCAGCGTAGTTGGTGCTCAACATATTTAATGAAGACGATAAACAGTGAACACTCAACAATTACAAAATAACAAAATGTGGCAAACCGATACAGTCTTAGCTGGTGCAGACAAAACACAGAGACAGGAAACAACCACCCACAAAATCCCAACACACAACAAGCAACCTATATATGATTCCCAATCAGAGACAACACAACACACTTGCCTCTGATTGAGAACCATATTAGGCCAAACATAGAAACAGACAAACTAGACACACAACATAGAATGCCCACCCAGCTCACGTCCTGACCAACACTAAAACAAGCAAAACACACAAGAACTATGGTCAGAACGTGACAGTACCCCCCTCCTGAGGTGCGGACTCCGAACGCACCCCCTAAAACTCTAGGGGAGGGTCTGGGTGGGCATCTGTCCGCGGTGGCGGCTCTGGTGGTGGACGAGGACACCACTCCACCATTGTCTTTGTCCCCCTCCTTAGCGTCCTTTGAGTGGCGACCCTCYCCGCCGACCTTGGCRTAGGAACCCTCACAAAGGGCCCCATCAGACTGAGGAGACAGCTCCGAACCGAGAGGTAGCTTAGGACAGAGAGGTAGCTCCTGTTGTATGCGGCGCGTGTGACATATACAATTTGATTTGTATTTTTTTGTATTGCTCAGGTGCTGAGAATGATTTGCTTATTGTAGAATCTCGATCCCCCCCCCCCCCATGATGCCCCTCATCCCTGATTCTCTGCTGGGCGCTGCTGGGATGGTATATATGAAAGTAGGTTACACTGCATTACACACTGAAATGGATAGGCGTTCACAATCATGAGCCCTGGCCTGCCCTGCTCTTGATGATGTAAACCCTTTTGTGCTGCCTAACCAAATTGCAATATCTCTGCGCGTGGACTAGGCCTACTGATGTCCTGTTCAGTTTGAGAGGGAAAGCGCGGAAGATGAGGAGGACCGGATGTAAGTTTGTTACTGTTATAATTTATTTGAATAAAAACAATATGTTTCGTAGCCCATAATGAAGTCTATTTATTAGAATTGTTGAACTCACAACAAGCCATATTCAAGTCATTTACACAACTTACATTGCTATGAAGCGGCAGCCGCGGGAATAGACAGCGCATGGGTGCTGAAAGTAGGCTAATTCGAGAAGGCCTAATTCATTTAAACAGTCTTCATCTTAATTTGACTTTAGGCTTCTAACAACAAGAGGGCTTTATTTTTTAGCCTATTTCTTCCTATTCAGGAAAMAAGAGATGGGCCTACTTTTTTGACAGATGAAATTATAGMCTACTATCCATAGATGTTGTCAGACAATTCCTTCAGTCACCATGCACTCCTTACATATCTGTGTCACTGAAGAGCTTGGTCTGCTAAGTTAAAACCAGGGCTTAAATTGAGGGGGTATGTGAGGGTATTGTGGCTTTTGTTAAAGAAAATGGCTAAAAGTATAGGCCTACCCCTTGTTAGCTTAAGCTTTTAATGGACCTGATTATATACAGCGATCTAAAACAACGCRTTTGTCCGCAATGCTTTACACTAGAAACAAGCTCTAAAATGTTGGGGAATATCTTTTGAGATATCTTTGGTTTGTCTCTATGACATTCAGAGGCTGCACTACAACCTTCTYTAGCCGAGGAGACACAAATGTAACTTCGCTTTGGAAGTGATGTGTGATTCGGACACTATCAATTGACGTTCGACATTTCAACAGGCCATTAAACAACACACTAACTCTAAATCWGTCAGGAGCAAGCCAGGTAGCCTAAGAAGGAATGAACATGTATTATTTAGACTATATTGTTATTATTTCAAGGCTATAGCCTGCCGTTTGTGAAATCGATTGTTAACAGCTACCGGCTGGCACGAGCGCTCAGCATTTCAACAACACATCAACAACCGCACTTCAACAACATGCCTATCTATACATGTCGCATTTAGGCTGCATAAAATGTCATCGAAAACATCATTACTTCGAATMACATAATAATGAAACGGAAAATGCCTTATTAGGCTGTACAGTCATTCTACAGTGCCTTTGAAATCGCGTTTAGAAACAAGAGTTTGGCCAGTCATTGGTTTGAGGATCATGCAGTGAGCTATGCATGCCTAGTTTGTTCATTTACCGTAGCAGCTGCTCTTGTATTCCCAGGCCCTAATCACAGTCAACACAAGGATAGTTTCCCAAATGCATATAGGTCTACCTGATGATATGCGGCTGCTGTAGTAAACAACCACTGACGATCAGAAATACGTCAGTTGTAAACGCTTCTGTTGCGCAACGTTTTTACAGCTTACAGACGACTTCAACACTGTTCCAAACTTAGACTAGCCTGTATAGAAATCAAAACGTCTCCGCTGCTGCAGCATACACTKATTTGTTGTCATGCTCTGTCGTGGTATYAAAAAAGATTCTGCTTGTCTCCAATCATGTAAAAATGACTTAAAATGGCATGAAATGCYTTTATAAAAGGACATTTTTTCTCAGACCGCAAATAAGTTGATAGATTCAGGAAGTGCTTTTATTTTAATGAATATCTTTTCACCCCTACCCTTGTCKGCGGTGGTCTGCGAATCCACAACCTTCTTGGCTACTTTGCCATGTAATGCTTACAAAACGAAGAACAGTTTCTAAAACTGCATATCTAAGGCTCTGGTCTGTCCTAGGAGTGAGGGTAAATGGTAGGCATGTTCTCTGCTATCCACGTTATGTTTTTTTAGTTTTTTAAGCGTTCAGGGATGGTCGGATAAAAATATATTTTACTGAAGGGTGGGCCATCCATTTTCATTTCAGAGGTCCGATTTTCTCCGGGTATCCCTCATTATAAATAACGTAACTAAGTTAGCAGTCATACGTCTTTGCTGCCGGAACACTTTCTCCCAAACTCTGTYTTTTCAACCCTATGAAGTCATGCAAATTATATAAGGGGAAAAATGTAATAAACGGAGTCTAATCATCGAAACTCAAAACTTTTAAACCCCTTTATGCACCCAAACGTATGGTTTTAACAATTTCACCCTCCTTTATTTAATGCATTATAAGTCTCAAATCCATTTAATGTACTAGGATCAATTCACATGGAAAAGGAAAATGACAGAGGGTTTTCTGCCAGTTGCACTTGGTCCAAGTCTCTGATTAAAACAAGGCATAAGAAATTTAACCATTAACTTCATGCGATACACACACACACACAAATGAGGAGGGCGCACAGGCTTACACACACACACACCACACACACACACACACACACACACACACACACACACACACACACACACAACACACACACACACACACACACACACCACACACACACACACACACACACACACACACACAGGAGCGCTAAGTTAAACCCGTATACTCTACATGAATACGCTTCACACATGGATTTGATGAATTCCACATGAATAATAATCAAAAGTATGTTCCTTATTACATGATTTGTGAGTGAAATTAAAATCTCAACTTTTTTATTGGGTCTACTACCTGACCTGGGCTTATAGTAAGTCGCCACCAGCCCATAGCAGAGATCCAGAGAGAATCCTGTTCGTATGATAGAGGTACTCTTGTTTGCCTGACACTCAGTCCTGCATTGACCCTGTCCAACAGAATAGCAGCAGTGTGCTCTGGGCTCTGGCAGATGCTGGGGATTTCATCTCTGGACAAACATGTCCGCCCCGGGGCCGGTTTGATCAGGGACCAGGAGGCCCTCGTTAAAGAAAGTGTGGTGAATGGGGTAACAGCCAGCTCGGCTTGCCCTGCCGGCCCCCGCGTTTATTTACACATTAATAATGTCCCACACAGAAATGCTTTTGTGGAGCGCTGATGTGTTGGCATATTATGACTCGTATAGCATATGTTCTCGACTATTTCATCTGCTTCTCGAGCGGGGCAACTGTTCCAGCAGCAGCACCCCCTCTTGGCTGCTTGAAACGTCTCACTTTGACCACTACCCAGTCCCACCTCAAGCAGAACCTACATGGATTCCTTCTCTTTGTCCATCTTCATCTCTCACTTCTCGATAATATCTCTATACGACTGTCTCAGTTGAAATGTTCATTCCCACTACCCTACATTCTGTTTAGTAAGAACAGAGAGAACTTCCTTCCTTCAACTTCCTTCCTGTGTGTACAGCCAATTGGCCAGTGGYGTTAAACCCCAGGGTATGGCCTGTGTGAGTGTATCTGGTCCCTGGGCTGGTGTGTGTTTGTGGCCCTGGCCCTTGGTCCCCTCTCTGTTCCTGGTGAGGRCATGCTGAGCCGTGCCATGCTGACTCACTCCTGCCTGCGGCCAGGAAGGGGGAGAACTGCCAGGGGATTGGCGTACTAGGCTTTGTTCCTAACGTACCTGCCTTTTGATACTTACCTCACCTCACAGTTTCTCAGCCTTTTCACTGTAAGCCACGCTCTGTCATGCTCCATATACACCCGTCCAACAACGCACATAGATAAACCTCTTCTTCCAGAAAAAAACCGACACATATCAAAACCTGAACTCACAACAGAACAGTAAAAAACAACAACATTTCCCTAAAATATTTCAGTGATGCCTTTCTCAGTAGAAAGAAACTACCGAGGTGAGTGACCTCTGAACTCCAGTCAGACAAAATGGCACCACATTCAGAGTAAACACAAACACTGCCCCAGCAGGCGTACAGCTGCTATCTCACTCAGGGCATGCTGAGCTGCCGATGAGTCTAGTCTGCCATGGAGGAACAACACTGCCCAGATGCAGTCATATTCGCATAAGAAAGCCTCTGCTGCACGATACCAACAACTTCAGCACTGGCTGCAGATGTGGTGCACACACACAATCTGGGAAGGGAGTTGCACAACTGAATGCATTCAACCGAAATGTGTCTTCCGCATTTAACCCAACCCCCTCTGAATCAGAGGGAGATGGCGTAGGGTGATAATAGTCATTCATGTGCATTTCTATCTCAGATAGCAAATCTTTGCTGCAAAAATGCACTTTGGATTCATGTACTCAACTAAACACTATTTATAGAGAGTAATAAAGAGACCACAAAACTAGAAAACTCAACTCTATTAAACTAAACTCAATTCAAACATGCAATTCTCATTGCACYAGGAAAATATTGAATCGGACTTATCCTGGAGGCCTGAATAAAGCTCTAGAAGTATACACTTACATTACATTCCATTTTCGTAATTTAGCAGACGCTCTTATCCAGAGCGACTTACAGTTAGTGCACTCATCTTTTTAAGATAGCTAGGATGAGACAACCACATATCACAGTCATAGTGTACATTTTTCCTTAATAAAGTAATTATCAGGAAAGTTAGTGCTGGTAGGAAAAGACAAGTGCGAGTGCAAAGAAGGCAAGGGTGAAGTCTTCTCCATGTATTTCTCGTGCAGCACCCATGAGAGGGGTGAGGGGGCACTCTGCCAGCCTTGCCCACAGGCCCTTCCTTTCCTCCCACAGGGTTGGCACCCACTGGGCACCTCACATTTCCTATCACACACCACTGCTATAAATGTCTCTGCATCCCTCTTCACATTGCTCTTCGCAGATGCACCAAAACTGCTAACAAACATTAGTCAGACTCCAAGTGTATGCACCCTTTACTTTACTCTCCGACACGCTACATTCTCACATCATTCACTTGTGAAGCATTTTATTAACCAAAAAACAACACGCAATGCCACCTTCTCTGTTTTGCGTAGTCAGTGTTTTCCCTTGATTTGGTTTGCTGGTATGGTTGACGGCGATGTCGGTTGCTCAGCTTTTTAGATTGAATTTCATGCCCTCTAATTTCAAACTACTTCTTCTGGCACAAATGATCTTATGTAAATGTTTCTGCAAGCAAAGGGCCAGCCAGATTCTCTAGGAGGCTGTCGCCATGGTAATACAGAGTAGAGTAAACAACTGGAATCGACCAAAAGAAACATTCATCAGTGCCAAAGCTATCTCATGTGTCATTGCCTTTTCAGAATCAGAATGCATGCAATTGACATACAAAAACATCATCTTCTGATAGAGATTGTTTGCATTTGACTGCTCAGATTTATACCATGTACAGTATGTATAGATGAATAACCAGTGTATCTCTTTGTCCCCCTCCAGTTGTATGGTTACTGCTACCAGGACAGCAATGACATCCAGGACACAGTGACAGCCATTACAGAGCTCGGTAGTCCTCTGGAGATGATTCAACTACTGCAGACCTCCTGGGAGGAACGCTTCAGGGTGAGTGTTACAATGCACGCACGCGCGCACGCACGCACACGCACACGCACACACACACACACACACACACACACACACACACACACACACACACACACACACACTTCACTTAAACACAGACCCTCACTTAAAGCACTACCAGTATTTCATCTCATGCCACATTAACATTAACACTTCTCTTGTGAGCTTCTTGTGCTTTTCTGTCTCTCACTGAACAGAGTGCAAAATGTTTGAGTCAGCAGAGTAGGCTGGTTGGGGTTACTGAGGGACTGAGGGTGGATCACATGCATGAATGGATACTAAGGCCTTACTGAGCCTCCTGTGACTCAAACCCATTACAGGCTGTCTGAGTGCAGAGCGAATTGGCTGTAGCATTGGCTGGCTTGACTTGGTTTATAGGGACACTACTGGTATAGTAGATGGTATTTCCACAGCCTGCCCAGTTTCCTGCCTCCCTAGCTTAGCAGCATGAGCCTGTGTGCCACTGGGCCGCTGGGTCTGCTGGGTCTGCCGATCACTATCGCCACAGCGCCACACTCTAATTATTCCCTATTGCTTCCTGTGGCCTGGGAGTGTCCACCCGCCTGCCACACAGAGGATGGAAGAGCTCTAGCGCATGAAATCACCAGCAAGTGCTCTCTACTTCTATGCCTTCCCTGAGACAGGCAGCTATGCAACACCGGAGGAGATTCCCTGAGACAGGCAGCTCTTCTACTGAGAGACTTCCTTCAACGGAAAAGTGTAGTGATGAATACGGGGCGGGAAAGTTCAGTGGAGATTGTTTGCTAAATTCCAAATCAACCAATAGCTGTAGGCACTTATGGACCTGAAAGGAATGGATAGATATACAAAAATGTCGTTAATCTAGCTTCACCTTGCCCTCTGAAAGGTATTGGGCTTCCTTAAGTGTCTTGGGCTTCCATATCATTACATCTATCCAATATTTTCAGATTTGAATAAGTGCCTGGAGGTAGGGACTAGGTGTAGGGGCTAGGGTGGATTGGGACTGGGCATGGAAGTTAGTGTAGATTCCCAGTGTAACCATTGACACATGCACGGCTCAACACGTTCTTGGATGTGTCATCACTGTCATTTATAACACTACACACTACGCCCATCTACATGTCATCACACTAGTCTATGGCCTCATAAAGCATTATTGTTTCATCCCTTAATCAACACTGTATTTATGAGGAGAGGCGAACTTGAACCTTTTCCTGCAGGCAAATGACCTCGTGGCCTCATGGTGGAATGTTATCATATTTTTCATAATTTCATAATAATAAACATATAAATACATTTTTTATTCCCAAAATCCGGTGTTTCTATGTCAAAAGTTTTGTATAGTTCAGTTTTCTGTGATGTATATAAAGTGTAATATTGGGATGCAAACAAAAACATTGAATACATTTCAACTCCATATCTAGCATGGTACAGGGTGCTTCTCTTTATGCCCATACCATGTGTGTGAGGTGATACTTTTGTTTCAGAGTAGATTTGTTTAAGACTACCAAGAAACACTCTGTGACAATGATTTAGCCCACTGCAGTAAAATGTTAACCAGAGTCAGAGCTGTCTCCTCTCGGAGCTCCATAGTGTAGTTAGACACATCAATACATCAGCCTTCTGGTAAATACATCGAGGTAACTTTCCACTGATTTCCTGGGCCTTGAATGATAGCCGGAAATGTTTCTAAGCCACTGAAGTAAAGTGAAATAAATTCCCCTTTAACAGCGACCATGAAATACCTGCTTTTTAAGACTCCTTCCTCGTGCTTGTTCCTTTTTGTAAGTAGGATAGCACAAGCGTTCAAATAACTTTCATTTGCACATAACATTTTAGCTTTTCTCCAAATGGCTCTGTTAATGTCTTTGCGGTTCACTCACTGGATCTGAGGCTCAGTTGGAAAAGGCTTTGTCACCTTTGAGCGAAACTATGTATTTAAAAAATATATGTTTTTTGTCTGTGTAACTCGATTTTACCGTAATGCAATATCAGAGCATGAGGTTAGAAAAATGTAATGAGATGATCATTTAAATATTTTTACTTAAAGGTGCAATATGCAGAAATTGCTCCGTCATTTCCTGGTTGAAAAATTTGAATAGTTCGCCTAATTTCAGTTTATGTGACAAAACAAGCAATTTATAGTGTAGAGAATCATTGACCATCTAAACCCTGTGAAAATATTTTCAATAACCCCAAGTTTTGTATTTTCAGCTGTTGAATCTGGTGTACAAAACTGAAAGTAAAAGACGCATAGAAATAGAACAGGAAGCATAGAAATAGCACACATAGAACAGATCTACCTCTTCTTAGACTTGCTTTCAATGACAAATACAGATCTGTAAATGACATTTCTATGTGAATTTGGTGGGCCTGTGTGCCACTGGGCTGCTGGCCTGGTCTGCCGATCACTATCGCTACAGCGCCCCACTCTAATTATTCCTATGCTTCCTGTGACCTGGGAGTGTCCACCCGCCTGCCGCACAGAGGATGGAAGAGCTCTAGCGCATGAAATCACCAGCAAGTGCTCTCTTTCAGTTGTACAACTGACTAGGTATCCTTTCATTTCCTTTACCTCTATTCCTTCCTCGCTGGCAACACCAGAGGAGATTCCTCAGACAGGCAGCTCTTCTACTGAGAGATTCCTTCAACGGAAAAGTGTAGTGATGAATACGGGCGGGAAAGTTCAGTTGAGATTGTTTGCAAATTCCAATCAACCAATAGCTGTAGGCACTATGGACCTGAAAGATGGATAGATATACAAAATGTGTTATTGCTTCACCTTGCCCTCTGAAAGGCATTGGGCCTCCTTAAGTGTTGGGCTTCCATATTATTTACATCTATCCAATATTTTCAGATTGAATAAGTGCCTGGGGGTAGGGACTAGGGTGTAGGGGCTAGGGTGGATTGGGAACTGGGCATGGGAGATTAGTTGTAGAGTTCCCAGTGTAACCATTGACACATGCACGGCTCAACACGTTCTTGGATTGTCATCACTGTCATTTATAACACTCACACTACGCCCATCTACATGTCATCACACTAGTCTATGGCCTCATAAAGCATTATTTGTTTCATCCCTTAATCAACACTATTTATAGAGGAGAGGCCGAACTTGAACCTTCCTGCAGTCAAATGACCTCGTGGCCTCATGGGTGGAATGTTATTCATATTTTCATAATTTCATAATTATTAAACATAATATTTTTTAAATGCCCAAAATCCAGTGTTCTATGTCAATGGTTTTGTTATAGTTCAGTCTTCTGTGATTTATATAAAGTGTAATATTGGGATGCAAACAAAAACATGAATACATTTCAACTCCATATCTGACATGGTACAGGTGTCTTCTCTTATCCCATAACCATGTGTGTGAGGTGTATACTTTTGTTTCAGAGTAGATTTGTTTAAGAACACCAAGAAACACTCTGTGACAATGATTAGCCCACTGCAGTAAAATGTTAACCAGAGTCAGAGCTGTCTCCTCTCGGAGCTCCATAGTGTAGTTAGACACATCAAATACATCAGCCTTCTGGTAAATACATCGAGGTAACTTTCCACTGATTCCTGGGCCTTGAATGATAGCCGGAAATGTTTCTAAGCCACTGAAGTAAAAGTGAAATAAATTCCCCCTTTTAAACAGCGACCATGAATACCTGCTTTTAAGACTCCTTCCTCGTGCTTGTTCCTTTTTGTAAGTAGGATAGCAACAGCGTTCAAATAACTTTCATTTGCACATAACATTTTGCTTTTCTCCAAATGGCTCTGTTAATGTCTTTGCGTTCACTCACTGGATCTGAGGCTCAGTGGGAAAAGGCTTTGTCTACCTTTGAGCGGAAACTATGTATTTAAAAATATATGTTTTTTTGTCTGTGTAACTCGATTTTACCTAATGCAATATCAGAGCATGAGGTAGAAAATGTAATAGATGATCATTTAAATATTTTTACTAAAGTGCAATATGCAGAAAATTGCTCCGTCATTTCCTGGTTGAAAAATTTGAATAGTTCGCCTAATTTCAGTTTATGTGACAAAAACAAGCAATTTATAGTGTAGAGAATCATTGTACCCTCTAAACCGCTGTGAAATATATTTTCAATAACCCCAATTTTGTATTTTCAGCTGTTTGAATCTGGTGTACAAAACGAAAGTAAAAGACGCATAGAAATAGAACAGGAAGCATAAATAGCACACATAGAACAGATCTACCTTTCTTAGACTTGCTTTCAATGACAAATACAGATCTGTAACTGACATTTCTATGGAATTTGGTGGCCTGTGTGCCACTGGGGCTGCTGGGCCTGGTCTGCCGATCACTATCGCTACAGCGCCGCACTCTAATTATTTCCTATTGCTTCCTGTGACCTGGGAGTGTCCACCGCCTGCCGCACAGAGGATGGAAGAGCTCTAGCGCATGAAATCACCAGCAAGTGCTCTCTTTCAGTTGTACAACTGACTAGGTATCCTTTCATTTCCTTTACCTCTATTCCTTCCTCGCTGGCAACACAGAGGAGATTCCCTCAGACAGGCAGCTCTTCTACTGAGAGACTTCCTTCAACGGAAAGTGTAGTTTCTCCAAATGGCTCTGTTAATGTCTTTGCGGTTCACTCACTGGATCTGAGGCTCAGTGGGAAGCATAGAAAAGATCATATAGAACAGATCTACCTCTTCTTAGACTTGCTTTCAATGAGAATGACAGATCTGTAACTGACATTTCTATGTAAATTTGGTCAGGTTGCCCCAAAAAATGAGATACTGCAGCTTTAATATAATAATAATATTTGACTGGAGTATCACCACATACTGTCTATGGATCTTGATGTGTGTGTTCATGGAGGCATCAGTGTGTGCTGTTTTTGGTTGCTCCTTTGTTTCCCCATAACATAATTGTCAGGTATCTTTCCCTCTTCTCACCCAAGATCCTTCCCTTGAAATGTGGAGTGGAAAATGAAAAGAAAATARGTTTTTTTTGCAATTTGCATGAGACATTAATAGACTCTAGGGAGGCCCGCTGTAAACCCACTGAATTTCAAACGCTCCATTTACCGTTAAGTCTGTAGCCATTTCCTGTAAGCGTTGATGAAGGCTTTGATGGCCTCGGCCTGCAGCCCCTGTCAGTGAGACAGACACACCCATATCCCCCTTAGCCCCTCCCCTTCCCTCACCAACCACTCCCACCCAGCAGTCTGTCAACCTTCAGGTCAGGCTCATTTACATGTATGGATATTATGAACTAATGGCTGAATTCAATCAAACCCGTATTGTAGAATTTACAATACACAGTAGTAKTTTTTACCATGGTCAAACAAAATTAGTTTTGGCTACTAAAAAAAACCTATGACTATAAATCAAATCAATCATTCCAAAAAATCTGATTACAAACTATGAGAAGTTTGTAAGCAAAGACACTGCAACAACCCTATGACTKGTCGGATTAAATTCCAGCTTTAGCCTCATCATTGTACACAGGGAAGGACCTGTGCATTTGACCCAGCATTTAAGCACAGTCTGACATAGTATTGCATCCCTCCAGCACTACTCTTCCTTCACTAGGGTAAGAAAGAGACTTCCTTCACGCCTCAGTGCTCTGAGTCTGACCTCTCCTACTCACTAATAATCCACAGTACATTAAAAAACGATTTTGTCTCGCCTGAAAATAAATTAGCTGTTCAGCTCCTCCTCTTCACCTCTTTTCTCTCTCTCCGTCTCAATCCCCCTCTCTGTGCGGTTTATAGTATATCTTCTATAGGTCTCAAGTCCCCCTTTCACACATCCTCTTGCTACTCTCAGACCTTACCCTTGCCCCCTGGACACACACAATGGAGAAGGACCAACACACACACACACACACACACACACAACAACACACACACACACACACACACACACACACACACACACACACACACACACACACACACACACACACACACACACACACACACACACACACACACCACACAGGTCCTCTCAGTGGATTTCTCAGGGATTTAGAGAATTACCAACATAAAGAAAGTGCAGTTGCTTGCATAAACGATGAGTTCAAAGGTTTGTAAACGATGTGATGTAAATGTGTGTTAACGTTTGATTTCTCCCCCCCTCTCTTTATCACTTCTGTCTCTCTCTCTCTCTCCTCTCTCTGCTGTAGATCTGTCTGAGTCTGGTACGTCTTCTCCACTACCTGGCCCACTCTCCTCTAGGCTCTGTCACCCTGCTGGACTTCAGACCACGCCAGTTTGTCTTGGTGGCGGGAGAGCTCAAAGTCACCGACCTGGACGACGCCAGCACCGAGGAGGCCCCTTGCTCACCCTCCTCCACCTCAGACTGCGTCATGGAGTTTCCCGCCCGCAACTTCACCCTCCCCTGCAGCAGAGGCCGCTGCCTGGGCATCAACGAGAAGCGCAATCTCTACAACGCCTATAGGTGAGGAGCAAGCGTTTGGCCATTTGACAGAAGAATCAAGACCCCCGCCATTTTAGAGGATCATCCAATTAGTTCAGCGAAGACTGGTGGGGAAGTAATCCGAGGATTGGTTGGGTTCATTGCATTTCAGTCATGACAATGAGTGCCTCCTCCGATTTTAGCAGCCACCAGCCTCCTCTGAATTAGTTACGTCATCGTATGATGAGAGTCAGGGGCGCATAAAATAAAAATTATTATCTAGTCAGGTAAACACTCCAAACAGCCTACCCGACCGCTCTGAGGCTTCTGCATGTTCCTTAAGCACACCGGGCCTCGTTTGTATCACAWTCCATTTATAAAACTTGGTGGGGGACAAAAATGCAATTTCAGAATGTGGGGGTGGATTTGTTGGAGTCTAAGGAATCTTGGCTGTGGTGTTTGAAACTGCATTTGATTTTGATTTCCAGGTTCTTTTTCACCTACCTGCTGCCTCACAGTGCCCCGCCCACTCTAAGACCCCTACTGGACAAGATAGTTAACTCTACAGGTGAGTGCCCTCAGTTCAACTTACATTTTTTGTATATACACTTCATTGAGTTGTCAACTAACGTGAACTTTGAACCATGTCATTGAAGGGGGTGAAAATAAATACCCCATATCCTGAAATTCCTGTACATTGATGACTTTTTGCAAATCCAATCAGTTTTCCACGTTGATTTAACGTGATCACAATTTTTGTTGTTGTTGAAATGACATGGAAACAACRTTGATTCAACCAGTTTGTGCCTAGTGGGTGTTTGGTCTCTCTCTCTTTCTAGTTCTCACTATTTCCTGTTTGGTTTAGGGATTAAGCCACTTTAGCTACCAGTATACCTAGTCTGCCTCAGTGCTCTCTACGTTATCTGCTTAAGCTGGATCCCCTTCTATCCACCCTGCCCTCTCTTTTTCTCTCTCTCCCTTTCTCTTTGCTTCCCCCTCTCTCTACCCTTCCCTCTTCCATTCTCCCCTCCCTCCCTCCTCCCTATCTGGCTTCTCCTCAGGTTAATGGTATGTCAGCCGGGTGTTTGAGATCTGTTTTTCTGGGACACAACAGGCCGTGAAGGCGCAGGCCGCGTGGGCGGGCGGTGTGTGTCTCTGTCTGTGTGCACGTGTGTGTGCATGCATCTGTGTGTTTGTGAYTGTGTGCGCCAACTGGAGGATGAGTCAGGTGATCCTATCTCTCCCAGTCAGCCTATCAGACAAACAGCTTCACGACCTCTGAGCAGCTTTTCCTTTAAGGCAGGGGTTCTCAAACGTTTTGGGGCCAGGGACCCATTTTGTGATAGCAAATTCATCAGGGATCTCCTCATAATCAGAACAAAACTCGAGTGAGATATTTTTTTTGTGCACAAAGTGATTTTTACGAAGACTTTACTATGACTTTGGCAGTCCATGGCCTGATGAACCAAGTCTCGAGCCCCGGGAAGGAACATTTAAAAGGCACGCCTCTTGGCATCAGAGAGATAATTTTTCAGTTATGAAGCAAATTTCCTGCAAATCTACACATTTTGTCATGGGGTAGAGAGATTTTTTCATTGTTGCAGCTTGAAAGCTAATATCCTGCAATTCTACACATTTTGCCATGAGGCAGAGTGAAAACTTTGCAGTTTTATTTAAACCTTAAATTATAGTCCATTCTGATTTTTTTTGTTTTTTTGTCAAGAAGTTTTGAGTGCGTAATAGGTGTGGACACCAATATCCCTGTGAGCTTCCCAGGCCCATGTTGCCCAGGGTTAAGAACATAAATTCTAGATTAATATTACATTGTATTGTCTTGTATTACACCCTTTAAACTTATTCCATGGATCCCTTGGCCAAAATTGGTTTAATCTGTTGTTGTTAGTAGTATATTTCAGATCTGGTTGCGTACCCCCTGCAGTACCTCCGCAGACCCCACTTTGAGYACCCCTGCTATAAGAATAGCCAACACAGACACTGCCCCATGTCCCTTGATGTTGAAAGACTGAGCTGCGCCTGTTTTGTTTGTGCTATTGTACACTAGTTTCAACCAGTTTTTGGTTCAATTGTATGCTTTAATATCTGTARAACAATGAGTCCTAACCTTGTTATGTGACATTTTGTTTGAAGGTGTAGAGTTTAAACTGTGTTGCAGTATCTGAATGTTTCTTCCTGTGTTGGTTTCAGGAGAGCTGATATGGGGGATAGATGAGACACTACTTCAGTTGGAGGAAGTGTTGTACCTGTACAGGAATGGATTTTACCTACAGAACAGCACACAGACGCACAGAGCAGGTACATATGCATGCAAACACAAATACATACATACAGTACACACACACATGTGCARGCATGCACATACACACCCACCCCCACCCGCATACACACACACACAGACACACACGCATACACACTGTCATACCACAGCAAATCCAGTACATCATTCCTCTGTTCCCATGCATTCCTGTGTAAGATAACAGTCTAATGTAATTAAACACAGCAGTGCATCCTACACACACACTGTGCTAGATATCAGCTCATACGGTAATATAGTTACATAACTGGCTGTCTCCCCTGGACTTTCTGTGTCCTGGACTACCCCTTTCAATTGGCTATATGTCTAGGCTACTGGCATTTATCCCCTCGACTGACACACTAAGTTTGGGGTTGGAACCGCCACATAACAGACTGGAGGGCCCATGAAGATGGCCATATATGGACTGCCCTTAGGGGTGTGTGTGTGTGTGTGTGTGTGTGTGTGTGGTGTGTGTGTGTGTGTGTGTGTGTGTGTGTGTGTGTGTGTGTGTGTGTGTGTGTGTGTGTGTGTGTGTAGGTGAGTACACCTAGAGGCCCAGGAGGGTGAAGTAAGGACAGAAAGAAGGGTCTGATCAGATATGCGCCGGACAAATGGAATGAGATTAAAAAGATTACACTTCATATAACGGGAGGGAACTCAGTGGGGGATGGGAGAGACTGACAGCTCTGGTAATCCCAGGGTGCATTTGGGGGGGAGGAGGTTAGACTGAGTGAGCTCTCCCTCTCTTCCGCTCAGCTCTCATCTACTGTATGTTCGAAATCTTTCCTTCTCTATCCTTTCACCTTTCTCCATTCCTCTATCTGGAGGAGTCAGTTTTCACTTTCTAATGTTCACTTGGTGTCCCTTGCTCTTCTTCATTTACTTTCACATGTTCTTTCTCRCCCCATTCCTTCGAGTCGAATCGCCTCCCTCCATTGGCAGTGTAAAGCAGATTCAGACAGTTGTTGACTGACGAGTGCTCGCAGCCTAAGGGCCGAACACAACTGGGTCTGCTTAGCTATTCACAAAGACACTGCTGCTCCAGTAGGCCTCTCACTCCCCAGTCCCCACCTTGAGCTCCTCTCTCACTGACACAGAACAAAGTGCTGTGGTTTCTCTCACTGTTACTATAACTATTACACAGGAACACCGGTAGGGTCTTTCTCAGTGGCTACCCAGCTATCACATTTGGTTCCTTGGAAGTTGGGGGAACGTTTTCTTTTGGTTTCACATTGGTTGTGGGGACAAAGCCATTATTTTACTGACTGGTAAAATGGAATGTTTTTAAAACGTTCTGAGAACAGAAGTGACAATTTTMCCTTTTCTGGGAACGATATTTTTAGGTTGCCAGGAGGTTCTGAGAATGTTTTACTTTGGTTCCTTGAACGTTTTCCGGTGAGGTTTTATTAACGCTCTGAAAACTTAATTATAGGTTATTTGGAGGTTTTTTAATAACTTCCTTAAACTGAATGTTTCAATAAGACTTTTAAAAACACTGCTATCTTATTCTGGGTTAACGTTTTTGAACTCACAGATAGGACACATAGAAATCCATTTCCTTAGGCATCATGCAAACACATTTTTTATTTTTTATTTTTACATGGCATCAGTGAGATTCAAACCTATAATCTTCTGTTCTCTATCCATGTAATTAGTCCAGTGCGCCACCAGGATGGAGCTAGCATGRCATGATTTTATGCTGTTCATTTTAGTCTATTCAAACAGAACCCATTTCAAATGAAAAAAGTGCTCATTAAGATCAGGTGTGGCCAACACACTTGAACACCCTTAACAAGATGGAGAAAGTATGTTTATGTTTTTAAATAACATGCYTCGAACATTTTCTGAAAGTTACTAATGTTTCCTTATGGTTTTTATGGACATTTGTATATTTTCTCAGAACATGAATTTAAATAGAACCATGAGGAAACATGTAGGAAACGTTATGCTGKAGAACTGAAATTCCCAKAGAAGAACGTTGTTCCTTAACATTCTCTGAACTATTTGAGAACATTCCCAATGCCAAACCAGTTGGAGAACATTCCTAGAACTTTTAGGAAACGTTGTGTTAAAGCAATGYAATACAGAGAAACTGAGAATGTTCCAATGCCAAGCAACTATCCTGCACCATTCCCAGAAWGTTGTGGGAAGGTTGTATGTAGGGCTGTTGTGGTGACCGTATCACTSCTACACCTGAAGGCAGTCAAATTCTACTTGACCGTTTAGTGACGGTAATTAGGCTTCTCCAAGCTCTGATGCTGCTGCTGGTCATTAGTAGCCTACCGAACTTGCTAACTGCCTGGCACTCAGCACTCTCTAATCACTCTGACATCAATGCAAATATGATCGGAAATCTAATCAAACACTTCATGAGAGCCCATGAGCTCATGTTGTGCAACATTTCTATAGGTTATGCAATTGCGCAACAAAACAGTTGATGGCCTCTATTAAAAATAGGAGGATTCCKTCAGCTTTCTATAGGCCTGGCCTACTATATTTATTTCTCAACTTTCCTAATATTAAGCACATTGCTTTTATTTACAACAGGAGTATAGCCTACCTGGCTGGCATGAAAATAAACCATGGGAAAAGTGTCCTCCGTTTGCTATTTAAATGCAGAGATGACATGTATTTTTTCCCCTGCCCCTGTTTCTAAACAAGTGCATGATAATGGTCCATTCTAAATCTATTATTTAGTATATGTAAAGACAAGATTACATCAAGAATAGTGTGATGGGTGACAATATTAGCCTATCGCTTGTGAATGATGACCAGCGTAAGGCAAGAAATAATGCATTTTTTTTGTGTGACTTTATCGAATCATAGTTGCYCAACTCATGTAGCCTAGACCATAGGCCTATATGTTTTGATAAGGTTTMTATCACAACTAAAGTGGCCAAATAACTTCTTAAGCACATTAATCCGCTTTACAAGGGGTGTAGAGCCTAACTGGCATATATAAGCAGCGTGTGAGTTTCAAGTTTGGGGAAGATCATTTTCACCTTAAAAATGCACCTTTATAATAAAAACATTACATGCATAATCACATTTGTAGTCACTTTTGATAATAGTGTTTTCACGCTTGTGTTTGCGCTTATAATGTGAATAAATAGCCTAACAGTTTATCAACATTTTAAGCTAAARGTTCTGATCTGTTGCGTCAGCCTCATTGCTTGAAAAAGGTTTTTGATGCTTGTGGTTGTATTAATTTGTSATCTATCGCATCCCACAACTGTCCCAGACTATGTTTGGAAATTTTTATTTCTCCCACAGAATAGAATAGGTCAACCTTTGTACTATGGGGGATAGTAGATTGACATAGYCTAGTGRWTTTGCTGTTCATTAGGCCTACTCATCTTGTTGGCTGACGAAAAGTAAATGTGGACAGTTCTTCCAYTATCTTCAATATGCACCTCGGAATTGGATAAGGATGCGCACAGTTGCGTTCCCGATGTGTCTGTCTTCACTTGTAGCCTGTGAGAAAGACCCGTACACGTGATGGGGAGCCATGTGAGTGAGAGGTGCTTCGGGGCAACCCTCAGGGAGAAGGGCTGCAAAAGGCATGGATGTTTTTGGGGTGCATTACGGTCACACAAAGGGGATGTCGCCGGGAAATTCTCAATAAGTGAATGAAAGAATGATGAAGTGTGTACAGCCTGCGCAAAAAAACTAAGCAGAGCTCATGCCTTTCAAGCGACTTTTATCAAATCGTCATAAGAATYTCATTATGCAGCCTTACAACGTATTAAAAATCAAAACATATAGCKCAACTAAAGTTACATTAATAACTCTAAATTAAGCATATTGGAATACCTATTTATTTTTTAACCGCTCAACACAGAATAGCCACGTGCGCATTCCCTCAAATCGTTTGGAGAAAACATCCTTGCTATTTTATTCAGCTATGTTCAACTGTATTCCTCATACTATAAAATAATATTAAATAATGCCACGCATTRGAAGCAAATCTTGTCTGCTAAATGAGCCAGTGTAGCCCACAGCCATATGGCATAGCCAGATCAGGACCTAACATAAGGACAACTCACAGTATCTTATTCTGTTCTTCTGAAATATACTATATTTTCTTCATATCATGTTTCTTTAGATCTGTCTAAAATGAATAATGGATTTATTATGAATGTGTAGGCTACATTACATGGATTTATTAGACTTTCTAAAATGTAGATGTTCCAAAGGTCTGCATCAGTGGCTTGAGGTGGAAGCCAGGAGATGCTAAATGTGTTTATGTTAATTAAGGGTCAATTACCATGAGACTGACAGTTATTTGCTTGACAAWCACCAGTTGACGAAATTTTMTGARCGCTACAGCCCTAGTTGTATGCAAACTAACCATAGGACAACCACGCTCTCACCAAGCTCTAAGAAACATATGGTTCTCAGAACGTTATGTGTTAGCTGGGGAAGTGTTGCCCATGCAGGGCTTCCCTGTGGAATGTGGCCTTGCATCATGTGATTTTTCTGCAATTACACACAGGGACATGCCTACTTCCTTGCACCCTCCTTCCCGTCATTCCTCCATCCCTCCCCTTCCCTCTCCCCGTCATGCCATTCCTGGAGCTTTTAAGTCCTGCATTTGCAGAAAGCGAGAGCTACGTTAAGCATTTATTATGGCCATAAAGTGTCCGATAGTTGTAGTTATTGATTGTCTGCTGCCACGCATGCAGGGGGGCCAGCTTGTGTGTGTGTGTGTGTGTGCGTATGTGTACCTCCACATAATAAATTGCGGACAGGTTGTCCGGAGAGACATACTGTCCTGTCCCCCCTCCCTCCATTTAAAGGCCATCTTTCTTCCTCCTCTTCAAACAGGCGTGTAAACCCTCCCTGTAAATCACCAGGACTACTCCTGGTCCAGCCAGGCATGACACTTAAAAAAAAAAGAGAAGTAGAGAAACATAGTAGGTAACGGAGAGAGAAAGTGAAAGAAAGAGAAAGCTGGACTCAATGATTCATGCTTCATAGGCTGGGAGGCTTTTAAAGGAGCAGGGGGGACTTGCTTTGAAGCTGCCCTTCTCATTAGGCCCATTGTCACAGTCCTGTGAAGCTTCATTAAACCCACAGAAGATAGGAAAAGTGGATCCTGATTGTGTAGGGGAAGTACAGATGCTCAAACTGCTTCATGTACAGCATGAATGCTGTCTCAGTTAAAATAACAACCTATAGGTTATTGAAATAATGATTTATTTGCTGATTCATGGAGCCATACTAACCAGTACACACATACATACATTAATTATCATACACATACAGTGCCTTTGGGAAAGTATTCAACCCCTTGACCTTTTTCACATTTTGTTACGTTACAGCTTTATTCTAAAATGTATTAAATTGTTTTTRCCCCTCATCAATCTACACATAATACCCCAAAATGACAAAGCACACAGTTTTTTRCCCCCTAATTTATTAAACATCAAAAAACTGAAATTTCAAATTTCCATAAGTATTCAGACCCTTTAATCAGGATTTTGTTGACAGCTTGGATTCTTCTTGGGTATGACGCTACAAGCTTGGCACACCTGTATTTGGGTAGTTTCTCTCATTCTTCTCTGCAGATCCTCTCAAGCTCTGTTAGGTTGGATGAGGAGTGATGATACACAGCTATTTTCAGGTCTCTACAGAGATGTTCGATCGGGTTCAAGTTCGGGTCACACAAGGACATTCAGAGACTTGTCTCCTGCGTTGTCTTGGCTGTGTGTTTAGGGTCATTGTCCTATAGGAAGGTGAACCTTCGCCCCAGTCTGTCCTGAGCGCTCTGGAGCAGGTTTTCATCAAGGATCTCTCTATACTTTGCTCTGTTCARCTTTCCCTCGATCCTGACTKGTCTCTCAGTCCCTGCCGCTGAAAAACATCACCACAGCATGATGCTGCCCCCACCATGCATCGCCGTAGGGATGGTGCCAGGTTTCCTCCAGACGTGACGCTTGGCATTCACTCCAAGCGGGCTGTCATGTGCCTTTTACTGAGGAGCGGCTTCCGTCTGGCCACTCTACCATAAAGGCCTGATTGGCGGAGTGCTGCAGTGATGGCTGTCCTTCTGGAATGTTCTCTAGAGTTCTTTCAGAGTGACCATCGGGTTTTTGGTCACCTCCCTGACCAAGGCCCTTCTCCCCCGATGGCTCAGTTTGGCCAGGCGGCCAGCTCTAGGAAGAGTCTTGGTGGTTCCAAACTTCTTCCATTTAAGAATGATGACCACTGTGTTCTTGGGGACCTTCAATGCTGCAGAAATGTTTTGGTACCCTTCCCCAGATCTGTGCCTCAACACAATCCTGTCCCGGAGCTCTACGGACAATTACTTCGACCTCATGGATTGATTTTTGCTCTGACCTGCACTGTCAACTGTGGGACCTTATATAGACAGGTGTGTGCCTTTCCAAATCGTGTCAAATCAATTTAATTTACCACAGGTGGACTCCAATCAAGTTGTAGAAACATCTCAAGGATGATCAATTGAAACAGGATGCACCTGAGCTCAATTTCGAGTCTCATAGCAAAGTGTCTGAATACTTATGTAAATAAGGTATTTCTGTTATTTATTTTTAATACATTTGCAAAAATGTATAAAAACCTGTTTTCGCTTTGTCATTATGTGSTATTGTGTGTAGATTGATGAAAAAATMTGAATATTTAATCAATTTTTAGAATAAGGCTGTAACGTAACAAAATGTGGAAAAAGTCAAGGGGTCTGAATACTTATCCAAGGTACTGTACGTGCATGCACAAGCATGTAAGCACACACATACAAGCACACACACACACATGCACACATGCACTCACACACATATGCACGTGCACACACACACACACACACACACACGGCTATCCTGCTGACTGGACTGTGTAGTGTGGTTTCTAGCCATTAGAACCACAGTGTAATCATAGCCATTTGGGATGAGACAGAGGAAAACCTCACTATTAGCATCCAAAGACCAGCATAACAATGGCCGGTAATCATAGTCAGTAATGTTTCTAACCACTAGAAAAAGTAGCACAGAACAATTCTGTTGTATTTTACTAAACTTCGTGAGAATGACAATTGCCACACATCAATCAAGCTACATATGTAGGATCTTAATTTGATCACCCTGTCYCAGGAGAACWTTCAGGGAATTTAAAACTTGTTGTGTATTTGAGGTTTAAAAAGGCTTCTGAAGTTTGTAATTTCCACTTAGAAATTTCAGACTTSATTTTCCCTCACAAAAAATMMATCAACCCCTACAAAAATGTCCATTAATTTAATCCACATAATAATTRACATTTACTGTTGCTGCAGGATTATTTTCCTGCTGTAGAAAACTGTCTCAAACTATGATCCTACATAAGACCCTAGCACGCTAAAATCCAGAGCATGACTGTGTTGTTATGTGCATATTCCAAAGCATCATATACATTGTTGAAGTCTGATCATTCAAACTACTTACTGATACTTGTATACGGTTAGTTGCATCTAATTTGCAAAGACTGTTCCACAGGTAGCCATGCACTCAATATTATCTTTTCCACCTCAGATCCAGCTAACCAAGTCTGGTCGGGCTTAATCAGTAATGTACTGTGGTTACACAGTATGTCTATGGAGTTATTGTTTCACGTGAGAACACTCTGAGAAATAAGACTTGCTCTACTGAGCATGAAACCCAGGACACGAAACAGGCTATTCTAATAGAGAAAAAGACTTTGAATTTGTACAACATAAAGCTATTAACAGTTGGCTACCAGCAGTAGTTTGATATGGGCCTTGGCAAAGGAAAACTTTTTAATTCTATTGACTTTACTGTTCATTTGTTTCGTATTTTAGATTTATGTTTTTGCTTTTATTTATTGTTCGTRGACAAACTTACAGTTGAAGTCYGAAGTTTACCTACACTAAGGTTGGAGTCATTAAAACTAGTTTTTCAACCACTCCACAAATTTCTTGTTAACAGACTATAGTTTTGGCAAGTCGGTTAGGACATCTACTTTGTGCATGACACAAGTAATTTRTCCAACAATTGTTTACAGACAGATTATTTCACTTATAATTCACTGTATCACAATTCCAGTGGGTCAGAAGTTTACAAACACTAAGTTGACTGTGCCTTTAAACAGCTTGGAAAATTCCATAAAATTATTGTCATGGCTTAGAAGCTTCTGTAGGCTAATTGACATAATTTGAGTAAATTGGAGGTGTACCTGTGGGATGTATTTCAAGGCTTACTTCAAACTCAGTGGCCTTTTTGCTTGCCAATCATGGAACATCTAAAAGAAATCAGCCAAGCCCTAAACATTTTTTTTTTTGTGTAGACCTCCACAAGTCTTTGTTCATCCTTGGGAGCAATTTCCAAATGCCTGAAGGTACCCCGTTCATCTGTACAACAATAGTACGCAAAGTATAAACACCATGGTACCCAGCGCGCCATACCGCTCAGGAGGAGACGTGTTCTGTCTCCTAGAGATGAACGTACTTTGGTGCGAAAAGTACAAATCAATCCCAGAACAACAGCAAAGGACCGTGTGAACATTCTGGAGGAAAACGGGTACAAAAGTATCTATATCACAGTAAAACGTGCTAATATTGGACATAACCTGAAAGGCCGCTCAGCAAGGAAGAAGACACTGCTCCAAAACCGCAATAAAAAAGCACAGACTAACGGTTTGCAACTGCACATAGGGAACAAGATCTACTTTTTGGAGCAATGTCCTCTGGTCTGAATGAAACAAAAATAGAACTGTTGGCTGATAATAGACCATCATTATGATTGGAGTAAAAAGGGAGGAGGCTTGCAAGCCGAAGAACACCATCCAACCGTGAAGCACAGGGGTGGCAGCATCACGTTGTTGGGGTGGCTTTGGCTGCAGGAGGGACTTGGTGCACTTCACAAAATAGAATGGCATCATGAGGGAGGACAATTATGTGGAAATATTGAAGCAACACCTCAAGACAATCAGTCAGGATGTTAAAGCTTGGTCGCAAATGGGTCTTCCAAATGGACAATGACCCCCACCATACTTCCAAAGTTGTGGCAAATGGCTTAAGGACAACGAAGTCAAGGTATTGGAGTGGCCATCACAATGCCTGACCTCAATCCTATAGAACATTTGTGGGCAGAACTGAAAAAGCATGTGCGAGCAAGGAGGCCTACAACCTGACTCAGTTATACCAGCTTCAGTCAGGAGGTATGGGCCAAAATTCAGCCCACTTATTGTGGGAAGCTGTGGAAGGCTACCCGAAATGTTTGACCAAGTTAAACAATTTAAGGCAATGCTACCAAAATACTAATTGAGTGTATGTGAACTTCTGACCCACGTGGGAATGTGATGAAAGAAATAAAAAGCTGAAATAAATCATTCTCTTCTCAATTATTCTGACATTTCACACATTCTTAAAAATAAGGTGGTGATCCTAACTGACCTAAGACAGTGAACTTTTACTAGGATTAAATGTCAGGAATTGTGAAAAAATGTTTAACGCCCTGACCATCAGAGAGCCTTTTTATTCTCTAGTTGGTTACGTCGGGGTGTGACTAGGGTGGGTAATCTAGGTTGTTTTATTTCTATGTTGGCCTGGTATGGTTCCCAARCAGAGGCAGCTGTTTAGCGTTGTCTCTGATTGGGGATCATATTTAGGCAGCAATTTCCCCACTGGTTTTTYTGGGATCTTGTTTATATGTAGTTGCCTGTGAGCACTCCATAGCTTCACGTGTAATTTATTCTTTATTGTTTTGTTGTGCGGTTCACTTATAATAAAAAATGTCGAACCGATTTCACGCTGTGCTTTGGTCCGAATGTTCTTACGATGATCATGACAAAAATTGAGTTTAAATGTATTTGGCTAAGGTGTATGTAAACTTCCGACTTCATCTGTATATTGTTAGTGGATCCTCAGGGGAACTCTGAATCTGGTTAAAACAATCTTGATCTTTTTTTTCATTCACTCTATTATACAATTTGATGAAAGTTATGTTACTATATTGCCATGGTAAACGTACATTTAAATTGCAACTTCGGTCTACACATGTATTACATCGAAATGTAATCTCATTTGATTTGTATGTTTTAAATCAATCGCCCTTTTCTATTTTAGGGATCCTGAGTAACGCAGCGGTCTAAGGCACTGCATAGCAGTGATAGAGGCGTCACTACAGACCCGGGTTCGATCCCGGGCTGTATCACAACCGGCCGTGATCAGGAGTCCCATAGGTCGGTGCACAATTGTCCCAGCGTCGTCTGGGTTAGGCCGGGGTAGGCCGTCATTGTAAATAAGAATTTGTTCTTTTAACTTACTTGCCTAGTTAAATAAAGGTWAAAAAAWATATATATACAGTATATATAATAATATTTTAAAGTGGTCCCGTTTAAGATTTAGGATTAGAATGATAAAAACAGAGAAYACAAATAGAGAGAAGAGAAAGAATTGTGGAGGTATTCTAGTGTGGTCCTCATTCCTGGGCCCTTCAGATCACTCTCCCTTTATCTCTCTCTCCCCCCTCTCTCTCTCTTCTGCCCTCTCTGTCAATCCTGAGTTCAGTCTGCCTGGGGTCACGGTTGCCGTGGCAACCATTGTAGAAAAGTGGCCTTTACAATGTGTGTCAGACAGTTAGTGGGGCAAAGGGAGGGTGAGAGAGGAAAAGGGGAGTGTGAGTGTGTGTGTGCCGTGTCTGTGTGTGTGCGTGTGTGTGTGTGGGCGGGGGGGTGAGTGGGAGGGTGGCGTCGAGGATCACAGAAGACATGTCAGCCTCTCACTCCCAAATAGCTCCATGGCACTCCCTCTGACAGACAGACAAAACAGAGCCCCCGCGCTCACACAATGACCTACCTCATTACACGCGTGCAGGACCCTCAGTGCATCTACACCCTGCCAGTGACAGACACACACACGCACACCCTTCCTTGCTAACTAAATTCCTTCTCCTCTCCAGACTATAAGCGTGTAGTGGATGCCTCTATTCCTGGGGAGAACTACCGCTGCTGGCCATCCTATCAGCACGATGGATGTCTGCTGTCAGTCTACAGCATCACAGAGGCTATTGGTGTATGTGAGAGCCACGCCCAGTGCCGAGCATTTGTACTGACCAATCAGACAACCTGGACAGGTAAGAGTTAAATTAATGTGTTCACGCTACAGTGTTATCATTGTATTGTACACACACACACACACACACACACACACACACACACACACACACACTTAATTGTAGCGCAGTCTGAAGGGAGCACATCAGCATGGCAATCACTAATCGTAATTGAACCATGCCAGTACTTTCACATTCATTCTCTTCACTCTTCATCCTCTCCTCCCCTGTCATACAGTATATCTCTCACCGCAGTTCTTTCTTTTCAGTCTTTTTCAATTATTTTGTACATCTCTGGCATTGTACGATTGTCATTGCATTCATGCAATGAACCAGTAATACATTGTAGAAGGGAAGCACGTGCTATAGGGTACATTCCGCTCATTTAACATAATGTCTTCAACTTTACGGTCTCTCCTACTTTTCTACTTTTTATTCACGTGTTTACTTTTTTTCTTCTTCTCTGTCTACAGGTCACCAGCTTGTATTCTTCAAGACGGGCCCTGCCAGTCTAAAGTCTGCCAAGGGACGGGTCACCTACGTCAGAGTGGGCAGCTGAACCAAAGGAGAGGGAGGAGACTTAACTACCAAACCTTCCTCTGATTGGCTAACCTGATCCTGGGGCATGCCCTCACGGCATAGTGAGCCACCCCATTGGATGGGTCGGGCAGAGGGAGTGTAAGATGGATCCTAGACCACACCCTCCAGTGTGAACCTCCACGGGCCGTAAAGAAGGCTAACCCAAACCAGCTCCCGCTGAAGTGCAATAATAACTCAAGGAGAACATTTATCGTAACATAGATGTTGATGATCTGTCCTCCATTCAATGTTTAAACGTGACTATTTCTCGGTTGTGCAGGCTTTTAGCTCAGGGTATGCTGAGGTTACCCTCCTAGCTAAGAGGGGTGAGAATGTATCCCTCTGGTCAGATGCCCCTCCTGTGCCCCRGAAACTACCTTCACATATCTGGTCAGAAGGATCTCCTTCTGGTACTGTAGAGTGTTTAATCATTGTTCTGTGAAGGCTTCGAGGCGGCCTCAGTATGAACCATCAGCAAATCATCAAACAATAGGAAAGGTACTCAAACATATTCCCAAAAAATGTCCAAATTAGGGTTGGGTTCAATCTGTATRGCTGAAGGTCAGTGTWATAGCGTGATTTAAATTTAAAGGCAATGTTCCCGCGTGAGCGGAGATTGCATTCCCGGTAAAGGCTGCGTATGTCGGCTGAATCGGAAATGACCTTTACATTTCGATTGTGCAATGTGACGTTTTAGCGATACAGACTGAATCGAGCCCTAGGACTAGTTCAATCGTGCGTCTTCATGCAATGTTCAGGCTTTATTCTAGGTGGAAACAAAGGTATTGGCAAAGGACTGATGTTCCAGTGTTACTGTGACGTCTTAGTCAGTGAATAAGCTCTTGTTTTTTTATTCTCTGACGCTGAGTGCTGCTCAGACTTTCTCCCTCCTTCCCGACCCTGTCTCTCTTTCTCTATTTCCTTTCCCTTCCTCTGTCTTGTGTTAGATCCACAGCACTTTCGATTAAGTCAAACAGGGGTTCTCTATGCTTTCAAAAAGCAACTCAATAAGTGATTGATTTCCACGTCTTGGTGGCTGAAGAATCTGTTCTTATAGAACAGAGGATTGTAACAGCTGAGTTATCAGATCAAATATCTTCTATTTCAATCCTATGTTGATGAAAACAAAGAAATTGTTCTCGTATGGGAAAATCAAGGACTTATTTGGAATATTGTGTCATTGTTGATTTTGCATGTTGACCAAATGTAATGTAGRGTAGTGACCTCCTTGAGAGGGTCACTTTTTTGATCATTTTGTATTTATTGAGGACAGTGTGTGTTGGTTCCTGTCCCACTCCTGGGTCGCGTTCATTAGGCACCAAACGGAAGAAAAGGGACTAAAACAGGAAGGGATTACCCAAACTTGTCCAATAAGAAATTCTCATTTTCGTTTTCTGTTGCAAAACGCTTTGCCCTAATGAATATGACCCTAGGTTTAGAGAAAACACAGCAGGAAGTAATCTCCATCTATTCTAATTTCCTAAGGAAATGTGACACGAACCTTTAGATAAATAATCAGACAAGTATCAAAGAGCTCTTGCTTTCAGTGAAAGCAGAACATTCTGGAAAAAAATGACCAAAAGTGAATTTTACAAAAGCTTTAACACTGTGTAGGCTGTTCATTGATGTATATAATGATGATAATGATGAGATGGCTATTTTTATATGGAAAAATACAAAACTTGTGGCAAGTGAGACATCTCTCTCTCTCTCTCTCTCTCTCTCTCACTCTCTCTCTCTCTGTGATTATTTGAGTTACAGATCTTTTTTATTTAATTACAGAAAACCCTATGTAGTATATACAGTGCATTTGGAAAACATTTTGTCACGTTATATTCTTATCTAAAATTGATTAAATAGATTTTCCCCTCATCAATCTATAATTAACCCCATAATGACAAAGCAAAAACTTTATTTTTTTATGTTAGCAAAGTTATAAAAAATTGAAAACTGAAATACCATATTTACAGTATTCAGACCCTTTGCTATGAGACTCAAAATTGAGATCAGGTGCATCCTGTTTCCATTGATCATCCTTGAGATGTTTCTACAACTTGATTGGAGTCGACCTGTGGTAAATTCAATTGATTGGACARGATTTGMAAAGGCACACACCTGTCTATATAAGYTRCCACAGTTGACAGTGCATGTCAGAGCAAAAACCAAGCCKTGAGGTCAAAGTAATTGTCCGTAGAGCTCCGAGACAGGATTGTGTTGAGGCACAGATCTGGGYAAGGGTACCAAAAKATTTCTGCAACATTGAAGGTCCCCAAGAACACAGTGGCCTCCACCATTCTTAAATGGAAGAAGTTTGGAACCACCAAGACTCTTCCTAGAGCTGGCTGCCCGGCCAAACTGAGCAATCGGGGAAGAAGGGCCTTGGTCAGGGAGGTGAACAAGAACCCGATGGTCACTCTGACAGAGCTCCAGAGTTCCTCTGTGGAGATGGGAGAACCTTCCAGAAGGACAGCCATCTCTGCAGCACTTCACCAATCAGGCCTTTATTGTAGAGTGGCCAGACAGAAGCCACTCCTCAGTAAAGGCACATGACAGCCCACTTGGAGTTTACTAAAAGGRACCTAAAGACTCTCAGACCATGACAAACAAGATTCTCTGGTCAGATGAAGCCAAGATGGAAATCTTTGGCCTGAATGCCAAGAGTCACYTCTGGAGGAAACCTGGCACTGATGCATGGTGGTGGCAGCATCATGCTGTGGGGGTATTTTTCAGTGGCAGGGACTGAGAGACTAGTCAGGATCGAGGGAAAGATGAACGGAGCAAAGTACAGAGAGATCCTTAATGAAAACCTGCTCCAGAGTGCTCAGGACCTGAGACTGGGATGAAGGTTCACCTTCCAGCAGGACAATGACCCTAAGCACACAGCCAAGACAACGCAGGAGTGGCTTCGGGARAAATCTCTGAATGTCGTTGAGTGGCCCAGCCAGAGCCCGGACTTGAACCTGATCGAACATCTCTGGAGAGACCTGAACATATCTGTGCAGCAACGCTCCCCATCCAACCTGACAGAGCTTGAGAGGATCTGCAGAGAAGAATGGGATAAACTCCCCAAATACAGGTGTGCCAAGCTTGTAGCGTCATACCCAAGAAGACTCGAGTCTGTAACCGCTGCCGAAGGTGCTTGAACAAAGTACTGAGTAAAGGGTCTGAATACTTATGTAAATGTGATATTTAATTATAATATTTTTTTTACATTTGCAACCATTTCTAAAAACCTGTTTTCGCTTTGTCATTATGGGGTATTGTTTGTAGGTTGATGAAGGGGGAAAATGAAGGGGCAATTGAATCCATTTTAGAATAAAGCTGTAACGTAACAAAATGTGGAAACACTTTCCAAATGCACTGTATATAGATAGTAGATAATTGTTTAGTAAACAGTACAGGTTATTACTGTAGGGGTACAGTACAGCCTGTGATGGTGTTGATTGGCCTAGTGAATGCCCATCCCATCTGATGTACCTGTCATCTGATGTCATCTGATGAAATGTACCTGTCATCTGATGAAATGATTGAGGACACATTTCTCTGGAATCACCCCAGAGTACTGGCCCATTGTGAAAACAAAAAAACCACACAAACACATGGAGATGTGTTTCTCATTCTTCACTTCTAGAGACGGAAAAATGCAAGAGGGAATAATGCAAGGGAAAAAGTCTGCAAAAAAAGGAGTAAGAGAGTGTGTGTGTTTTGAGAACAAACATCATTTTACAATCATGGAACTATTTGGACGGAGTGCGAGTTAAAGAGGCCCTTGAAGCTGGCATGMGCCTGCAGCCCATCTGGACCGGTCCTGGGTCACTGGCTTAAAGAGCTGCAGAGAGCCAAGGGGCTGGGGGAGTGGGGGCCTGGTTGTGGGGCTAAGGGCCCCCAATGGAAGTCCTGAAGGGGCCCTTCAAGCACCCAGGAAAGAAAACAACATCTTAATGAAGAGAACACACTCTTTGGTTTACTCCCCCCAACTCTTCATGAAGTGTGCGTGTAGGGAGGGCCTGTTTGTGTGTGTGTGTGTGTGTGTGTGTGTGGGTGTGTGTTGTGTGTGTGTGTGTGTGTGTGTGTGTGTGTGTGTGTGTGTGTGTGTGTGTGTGTGTGTGTGTGTGTGTGTGTGTGTGAGTGGTGTGTTGCTTTGTCTGACTCGTTCCAGTGGAAATAAGTCTGTGTGACCTTTGGCCCCTGACCTTTTCACCTCAGAGTGGGCAGGACAAAGGGAAAGGCTGTTAAAAGTGAGAGAGGGAGGCATGGGACTGGGAGCATACCTATAGAGGGGAATCCTTTTTCCCATTGAGTGTTCAAAGGCTGCTTGTGTCAAACACACATACTCTCTACAACTTAATCAGTGGGGATTTTGGGTCACAGGGTAACTGGGGCAGGAATACAGGGAGTGACAAGCATATGCACATTTACTCACACACACACACACACACACACACACACACACACACACACACACACACACACACACACACACACAAAATGTGGAGGACCTTTTCAGAAGAGGGGCAGGGAGGAGTCTTGATAAAGCATGGAGCGATCTACTGAAACAACACACTAAAGTGAATGTGCAGGTCTACTCATGTTAATGACAGAGTTACACAACATGGTGGGTCGAGCCCTGAATTCTGATTGACTGACAGACGTGGCATATCAGACCATATACCACGAGTATAACAAAACATTTTTAAAAAATTATGTTATAATTACGTTGGTATCCAGTTTATAATAGCGATAAGGCACCTCGGGGGTTTGTGATATATGGCCAATATACCACACCTCCTTGGGCCTTATTGTTTCATCTACCTCTCCTGTTCCCGGGGAGCAATGTGAGTAAATAAGTGTGAGTAGATACACGGTAGACATTATTAATCATATGCGTTCACGGTCTCACACATTCCCCACCGACCCTGTGGTCACGCATGTAGTCCCCCCTGGACTGGAACCACTGGTTGTACTGTTTAATAGACTGGTGTGTTCCAGTGTACCAGCAGCTGTTCTCCATATAACAGACAGCCTGGGAGTCCAGTAAACCAGGACCAGCCATCCCCAAAAACCATCGCTCCAAAACAAACCAACCAGCATAATATGTAACGAAATGTGTCTGTGTAGAGACTGTGTGTCTGTACATGTGTTTGTGTGTGTGTGWGCGTGTGCGTGTGCGTGTGGTGACGCTAACGGTTTGTTTAGAGAATGTCTGTCTATCTGGGCTTGTATGTGTTAGCTTGTATGCGGCTGTTGATGCATSAATGTGTGTGATTGCTGTGTATTATAAGCTAGTGGGAAGACCGCTTTCTTTCTTCTGGACACAAAACAAATAAGAAGACACCTGCCATGTGCTTCATATCAAGAGGGACAGGTCTGAAATTGGTTGATTTCATGTTAGAGTGATTTTTTGTTTTTGCTTTGGTGCCAGTTAAAAATGGGGGAGGAGAAGGAGAGGGATAGAGTGAAAGACAGAGGGAGAGAGAAAGAGAGGGAACGAGAGAAGGAGGGAGAGCGAGAGAGAGACTTATCCCTAGCCTAGCGTCTTTTGTGTGAGGGACAGGAAGAGCGAGGGGAGTGTCTCCAGAGAGAGGTGCAGCATCTGTGTTTTATTGGCCTGGGGGATTAGGGCCTTTCCTGGGGTGGAGCCTGGGGGCCAGGGGGGACTAGAGTGGGGCTGGAGGGGCAGGGGCAGGGAGGGCCAGAGGGCCTCCTCGGGGCTAAAGGCTGCTAACGAGAGACAGACAGATATGTCAGAGACAGACAGGGACATGGCAGCTATAGGCAGGTTGGAGCTAGAGGCAAGTTGGGCATTGGGCGATGGTATTGTTGCAGATCACCATATGAATCACACTTCAATGCAGAACATCAGTCAGAGTGTGTGTGTTATATGTTTGTGGGTGCCTGCATGCATGTATGTGTGTGCATGTGTGTGTCAGGAGGCTGGTGGMACCTTAATTGGGGAGAACGGGCTTGTAGTAATAGCTGGAGTGGAATGGTATAAATTACATCAAACACATGGTTTCCACGTGTTTGACGCCATTCCATTTGCTCTGTTCCAGCCATTATTATGAGCCGRCCTCCCCTCAGCAGCCTCCACTGATTTGCACCTCACAGTGGCTGCTGGCTGCACTTGCCCCATAGGCCCAACTGTGGCCCTAAGGGCCGACAACAGTAGCAGCATTGTCCTCTGTCACAGGGGCTCTCAAAACCTGCCTTTGTCTCAGCTATCCTGTGTCTCTCTCTAGCCGTGTTGAGAGAGGCAACAATGGCAGCAATTGTTGGTGGTGACTACATGTGAACGTCTGGACATGACATTCAATCTAGGCATCAAGTGGCCTGGAGGTGAGTGGGGATAGAGGGATATAGAGGAAAGTGGTATTACCTGCACTGTCTTTCAACTCGCTTACTTACTCTCTTTCGCTGTCATACATACGCAGGTGCACGCACATTGCACCCCCGCCGTACACACACACACTTCCAAGAACCAGTAACTCCAGTGGCGGTCGGTGCCATTTAAGACTATTCTTTATGAGCATGATCTGTTACAGCATTTATGACCATTTCTATGACAGCATATTGGATGACAGTCATTCACATTCCATTCACCCAGCGAAATGGAACATCCATAGGTTTATGCCACTATATGACGCTAAAATGTTTCCTATACCCATCATGAGGTTGCTACGACCGAGCCTACAAATGAACGTTTATAACGTAGGTGCACACAGGTCGAGAGACAAATTGGAGTAATCGCAGTACAGTGTACAGCAAGCAGTTTAGCAGTTACACCGGTGGGCTCCGGTGGCACTAAATGAATAAAACCGAAAGCTTACCTTGAGTTGGAAGAGTTGCAGTGTTGGATAGCCTTAGCCAGCTATCTAACATAAATATAATTCCCCTCTGTTTGATTCAGGTTGTTGAGTAGACTAAATTAGCTATAAGGAAGCTAGCTGTCCTCCGGCTACACCATGGTGCTACCCTACAGAGTGCCGTTGAGGCTACTGTAGACCTTCATTGCAAAACAGTGTGTTTTAGTCAGTTATTTGGTGACATGAATGTATTTAGTATAGTTTTATCTAAAAAGGATACTTTTTTTAATGTAGACGGGAGTAGGATGGTCCTCCCCTTCCTCTCTGAGTAGCTTCCACTGAGTAACACTTTATTTTCTCAGCTCACACTTGGGCAAAGGCTAATTATCTGGATGTGCCGCTTCACATGGAAGCTCTTAGAATCTCTGATGGGAAAAGAAACACAGAACCAGAAGCAGTATGAAACGTCCTGTGGTCGTGCTACTGGCCAGCTCTGAGTTCTACAGTGTGTTCTTAGCACTTTAATGACTGTTTTACTTCCAAGAAATCTCTCCTCATAAAACAATCCACCTGATTACACAAACTACCAAACTATTACACATGTTCACTTTCAACCGGTAGCTTTAAAGGGATTTAGAAGTCTGTAACAACGGTAAAAACCTAAGAGAGACAGAGAGACACCGATGTGGTGTACTTTACTGTGGTTCTCAGGCATAGGCATACTCATCACCGAGTAGAAAACACACACCAGCCATTCTACACATATCTGGAATATTATGTAATCAAAACGAGACAGACTTTATCCAATAGGAGAACAAGCCACATATCATGTGACTAACTCACAACCAATGTAAACAGACTTTGGCTGCATTAGACATGGAGCCAGAGACCTAAGGGGTATAGTCTAGCTCAGCTGACAGGTGTGGCAAGCTAGCACAGCCTGGCAGAGAGAGAGAGAGAGAGAGAGAGAGAGAGAGAGAGAGAGAGAGAGAGAGAGAGAGAGAGAGAGAGATCTCTTACCAGGAACCCCACTGTGCACTGTGTTAACAACAGACTGTCAACACCTTGGGAGGGGAGAGAGCAAGTGTGTCCCCAGAGACAGACCCCTAACTATGGAGCCGATAGATAGCTAGCAGCTGACAAGCAGGGAACTGAACTTCTGGTTATGTCCATCCCGTAATTGTCCATTTACTGTCATTTATGACTGATGGTGTTCTTTCAGTGAGTGAATGTGACAGTGGGACAGTGGTTTCAAAAGCACACAGMGTAGGTGTTCGAGGGGGCAGAATCACAGATGAGAGTCTGTGAGAGCCAATGCAAGAGCTTGGGACTATACGGTTCTATCTGTTTTTTTTGTCAAGAGTAAAGCCTTCTTCACATTGGCAGTTTGACTCAAATCGAAAATATTTGCATATCTGATTCGAATCTGTTCTTTTTCCTGCAGTCTGAACAGTCAAAAAGCACATGGAATTGGCTATTTCAAGCCACATTTTAAACCACCTTCGTAGGTGGTTTGAAGTTASAWACAAATCTGATTCTTGGCCATGTGACTTGTGTCTGAAAGGTCAAATCTGATTTATTTGCCCTCAAGGTGTTTRTATACTGTTGGCATAGATTGTTGCTTGCTAGCTACTCTGTTGACAGTTTGACAAGGATATGTGGTAGCTAACTAGCTTGTTATTTATTTACAAACAAATTAGTGAATGTACTCGAAAGGTAATCAGCTACCTAGCTAGCTAAGTGACCGCTGTGGCTTGCCAAAAAMAACTACTTTGAAAGACGGATCATCTTATCCTTTGAGGTTTTAAAAGTGTTCCTACACTATGACTTTGAACATGCAAAGCAACTAGGAAACGTCTATGGCAGGCATTGTTCTCAGCTTAGCTTGCTACATAACTGCTGAGTGATAGGAAGCAGAGCACCACCACCAATCAGCCTACACCACTGCGCGCACACCAGTCGTTACTATGACAACTAGCGTAGCCATGTCTGAACACACATCCAATGTGGTCACTTGTTAACTTGCTGTTTTYGACAGTCCGTTTTCCAAAACGMATAAAAAAAGAAAAACTGATTTGAGAATTAAGGCCTGCAGTCTGAAGAAGGCTTTATTTACATAACCTTGTTCTGTTCAATGTTCTATAAAGTACGCTAAATACCCCAATTCATATTGTTYAATTCAAAAGAATATGATATAGAATTTGCTCACGTTACTCAAACCAATGAGGGTTCGYAACATTAAAGCCAATTATCTTAGAATATTTTTTTTGCAGATAGAACTGTATTGTCCCAATATGGGGAGTGGTGCCAGAAAGAGTTACAGAGAGAGCAGAGAGAGTATATGTAAATAAGTAGCTTCCTGCCACAATCGTACACTAATACAAAAAAGTTCCAAAAGGGTTCTGCTGCTCTCCCCATAGGAGAACGCTTTTTGGTTCCAGGTWGAACCCTTTTTGGTTCCAGGTAGAACCKTTTTTGGTTCCAGGTAGAACCCTTTTTGGTTTCAGGTAGAGCTCTTTTGGGTCATATGTTCTACAAAAAAATCTAAAGTTATACCCTGAACCAACATGTGTTCTTCAACGGCTTCTCTTTCTAGATTCTAGATAGCATTTTTTCCCCTGTGAGTGAAGGGACAGCCAGTGGAACGACCAGCCAGGGCAATAACATTGCTGCCTTTGCCTCGATCATTACTGAATTATTGTCCACATTCAATATTACTGTGTTGTCCTGTTAATCGTTGTTACTCATTTATTTGATATGTTTCTATATATTTGCTTTGGCAATGTATGTGGTAATACTTTCCATGACAATAAAGCCTTTTGAATTGAATTTGATTAATTGAGAGAGAAAGAGAGAGAGAGGGAGAGAGAGACAGGGAGCGAGAGAGAGGTACAGACAAACAGACAGACAGACAGACTGGATTGAGGCAATGATAGCGAGACACACAGACTCAAATAAAGGGAGTCAGGGTGGCGGCCCTTGCCCTTTCATCCCTAATGCCCCGATACCCGGGCCCACAAGGCGCCAGGCTTACAAGGCTACAACACGTGTGTGGCACAGAGAAGGTGACGAGGGAGAGGGGAGTAGAATGGAAGCTCTGAATTGCCTCTCTCTCTTCCTCCCTCTTGCTCTCTCTGTCTGTCTGTCTCTCTGTCTGATGTAGTCAGGGGTCGTTCCAAGGTCGTCTGGCAGTCACCCAGGTTCTCCTGACTCCCCCCCCTTTCCCCAGCTCTCTATACGGCCCTGCATTCTACACTCACACACACACAGATACTACAGAATGAGGGAGGACACACACACACACACACACACACACAGAGACGTCATTATCACAAAGCAATTCTAAACAAGTTTTTGACGACAAAGAAAACATTGCTCATGGAACAACTGCGTTGAACAATTCTTAAACAAACCTAAAAAGAGCCTTTTCTTTAGGAAAGAGGAATGCCATAGAGGAGCATGGAGCCGGGAAAAATCRCACCAGATTRCCATCAGTCCTGATGCTATCAGAGGGCATTGTGGGTGACTGGCTCTTGACAAGGAAGTAATCAGCACACGCCGTGGGCATGCAAGGCACTGTCTGGGCACCCAGCACACGCAACCATGCCACCCAGGGTGAGGACATCTGAGTTCATTGTGCCCACACTGCCCAGTGTGCCAACTAGGGAAGGAAGTCTGCCTGCCTGACATACAGAGAGGGCTTGGGTATGGGTGAGTTGGGAAGAAAAACAACTCCAAGCTTCAAACTGTACCTCAGGTTCAAACTCATACTGAGCTGTCAGGAAACGTGTTTAGTTTTACTGCATTTAAAAAAAATCTGTCCTCTAATAGGTCCTTGGTAATGTTTTGTGGTTTGAATTTACAGTGACACCTTGGAAATGCAAGGTGTCATTACAATACGATGTCATGGGTGGATAAGCAAGAAAATTGACATTCTCCTCTTTCCGGGGGTGTGTTTCATACAGTATGTAGCGAAATGAGCTGTGTTACCTCACTTACATTCAATTTCAATCTGTATGTGTGTGTTTGTGTGTGTGTGTGTCAGTGGAGGCTCCTCTGAGGAGGAAGGGGAGGACCATCCTCCTCASTGAATTTCATAAAAATGTAAATAGTGAAACATGAAAYAATATATCCTTTTTAGATAAAACTGTACTAAATATATTAATGTAACCAAATAACTGATTAAAACACGCTGCTTTGCATTGAAGGTCTACAGTAGCCTTAACAGCACTCTGTATGTAGGGTAGCACAATGTTGTAGCCGGAGGACAGCTAGCTTCCGTCCACTTCTTGGTACATTGACTTCACAATACAAAACCTAGGAGGTTCATGGTTCTCACCCCCTTCCATAGACTTACACATAATTATGACAACCTCCAGAGGACGTCCTCCAACCTATCAGAGCTCTTCAGCATGAACTGACATGTTGTCCACCCAATCAAAGGATCAGAGAATCAATCTAGTACTGAAAGCATAAGCTACAGCTGGCTAGCCCTGGCAGTGCATCAAATCTCTCAAAGAAACAGTTGAACAAATACATTCTTTAAAAAATGAAGGAAGCAAGAGAGAGAGAGAGATAGCTATATTTCATAGTATTTCTTTTAACTCCACTTTCACTTAGCTACCAAATGTAGCTAGCTGGCCTTGAAAACAGAGGGATGCTATGTTAGCTAGATGGCTATGGCTATCCAACACTGGAACTCTTCCAAGTCAAGGTAAGCTTTTATTAATTTATTGCCACTTGGCTTGCAGTGTAACTGCTAAACTGCTTGCTGACTGTACACTGACTGCATGATTGTAGCGGGTTTACATGATGTTAGCAAATATGGTGACAGCGATGTAGGCTGTGTGTAGCGGTTAGCGATGATGATATGAAGGTTTGGCTTGGAAAGGTTTTTTTGCCTGGTCATAGAGATCTGATGTGTTGTGCACTGAAGTCCACAAGCAAAGGGAAACGGTAAGAGGAGGAGAGAATGTAGATGAGAGAAAGAATTTATACAACGAGCAAAATTATCATGGTGTTTGTATGTGGCTGCTATGAAAGTATTAATTCCGATTCTGTTGAAAAAGTTTCTTAAAAGGAACAAACAGAATGAAACAGGGATAAACATACCTGAATTTGTCCAATAGAAACTCTTATTTGAAACTATTTGGCCTCCTTTCCTTCCAGTTCTTTGCTGCCAATGACTGTAACGAATTTCAAAAAATCACTGAAGCTGGAGACTCATATCTCCGTCACTAACTTTAAGCTCCAGCTGTCAGAGCAGCTCCACAGATCACTGCCACCGTACATAGCCCATCTGTAAATAGCCCATCCAACTACCTCATCCCCATACTTATTATAATTTTTCTTTCTCCTTTGCACCCCCCAGTATCTCTACTTGCACATTCATCTCTGCACATCTATCACTCCATGTTTTTGCTAAATTGTAATATATTTCGCCACTATGGCTATTTATTGCCTTACCTCCCTATCTTTACCTCATTTGCACACACTGTATATAGACTTTTTTCCCTATTGTGTTATTGACTGTGTGTTTGTTTATTTCATGTGTAACCTTGTTGTTGTATGTGTCAAACTGCTTTGCTTTATCTTGGCCAGGTCGCAGTTGTAAATGAGAACTTGTTCTCAACTAGCCTACCTGGTTAATAAAAAGGTGAAATTAAAATAAAAAAATAAATGATTACACCCTAGATTAGCTAGATGCAGGCAAAGATGTGCAAGGCGGTTTTTGAATGTGTAACTGTCTGTCACCTTGATTACTCCAATTTGTCTCTCGACCTATCGCACCTACATTATACATTTCATTTGTAGAATGGTTGTAGCAACCTCATGATGGGTATATGGAAATTCTAGTATCATGTAGTAGCCAAACCTGTCGATGTTACATTGAGCCGAGTGAATGGAATATGAATGACAGTCATCCAATATGCTTTAACATAAACAGGACCATGCTCATTTAAAAAAAGATCTTCCTCCCTTATCTTACAAACTTACAAAAAAAATTGAAGCTAAATAATGATTTTATTTTAGGAATAAGGCCTGTTTTTCTTTTGAAGCACAGAAGGAGGCTAGTATCAGCTACATTTATGCCTTTACTAGACTATGGGGATATTTTATAATATGAATGCTTCCGCTCAGTGTTTGAGATCAATTGACACGCTTCACCACTGCACTTTGTATACCAGGGTTGGCTGGCCTTCTCTAGTCACCGTAGTCTAGTCACTGGTATACTTTATTTACAAAACCATTTGGGTTTACTACTTTTTATTTGTGGCTTTTTTATTGTGGTGAAATGTGGTGGGTAATCTCCTCGTTCGCAGGACTTTATCCTGCTAACTGTTCCAAATGTCCGAACTGAATTTGGTAAAAGGGCTTTATGTACTCTGCGCCATCGTCTTGGAACGCCTTACAAAATACTTTAAACTGGAAGAATTTGTCCCGACCCGGTCTTTTTAAATCACTGATGAATGATCTTGAGACTGATTCCCTGATCTGTCAATGTTTTAATTTGATGTTTTTGATTTGTTTATACTCTTGTGAATCTATGGTTTTTACTAGATTACTTGTAGTTTTCATGTTGCTGTTCTGTCATTTTTGTAATGACTTGTCTGGCCTATCTTGGCCAGGACGCTCTTGAAAAAGAGATTTTAAATCTGAATGAGCCCTTCCTGGTTAAATACAGGTTTAATAATAATAATAATAAAATCTTAAACATTAACGACACCACTGTGGTGTGTTGTGTGTGTGTGTGTTGTGTGTGTGTGTGGTGTGTGTGTGGTGTGTGGTGTGTGTGTGTGTGTGTGGTGTGTGTGTGTGTGTGTGTGTGTGACGCTGTGTGTAGCTGTGATGTAGTGCCGTTGCTGTATCATGCGGCGTGGGTTACCATGCGCATAGCATGATGTGCGTGCATGTGTGCGTTTGTGTACAAGCCAGGACACCAGAGCATATTTTAACTCCCTGTACTGGGCCGATGCATTCCCTGGCAAATACAGTTCTATACTCCTAACTCCGTCACAGGCCTGGAAACAACGTTGATTACAATCTCAACCTGCAATAACTCACATGTAATTGTCAGAGACCACTGGCTGCATTCCCTTTGTKTTCATGACTCMATCTCCTCTGGACTAATACAGTGATACAGTACACTCCTAATGTTGCACAATGCATGATACATCAGGGAGGCTGGTGTGTGGGAATATGGGAGGTATGTCTGGGGAGTGTGTGTGTGTCTGAATGTATTTGTGAATCTGTGTGGTTGTGTGTGTGTGTTTGTGTGTGTGTCTGAGTGTGTGAGTTCATGTGAGCGAGACACCAATTAATCCAACACTCTTATCTCCAGTATCTTCCTCACTATCACTGGAGGCACAAATGCTGAGTCCTTACATGTGTTGTTTGGAGCCGGGGACAACCAGAACACTGTGTCCTATCAGTATATAGTGACAGGTCTGATAACACTGCCTCCAGGGCAGCCCGCCTGAAAGCTGAAATGCACACTGTCCTCCCCCTTACCTCCRCTCTTCCTCTCCCCTCTCTCAKCCACTCTCTCTCTCTCTTCCTCTTTGACTCATCTATCTTCCGCTCTTATCTCTCACCCACCGTCTATTTCCCTCTCTCCTATCTCACCCACTCAGTCTCTCTTCTCCTCTCCACCCTACCCTCTTCTCCCTCTTCCACCCCTACCTTACCTCAACCTCTCTATGCACATCTCCCCCTTCTCTCACCCCTTCCATCTTCCCTTTCCACAGCTCTGGACACCCCCCCCCCCTCCGCTCTCTTTATCTTCCTGTCTTATCAGGGGAATGTGGTTGGGAAGGTCAGGGCAGCTGGTCAGGGTCAGAGGTCAAGCAGTGGAGCAGCCAGTAGGTCGGCCACTCTCTCAGGCCTTAATTAATAACCCCTTCAGACCTGGTTTATCTGACGCTGGGATCTAGGGTCTGGGGTCTGGTTCCGGGAGGGAGGGRGTGGGGACTTGTAGGACCGTAAAGTGTTTCAGAGTAGGAGTGCTGATCTAGGATCTGTTGTGTCCTTTTCAAAAAACATAATGGATAAGACTAAATGGACAGATCCTAGATCTGCAATCCTACTCTGAAACACTTTACGGTCCTACAAGTCCCCAAACCCTCCCTCCCAGATCCATTGTGGATATGAGCCCAAGTCAGTTTACCCTCACTGAGCCACTAATGGAATGCCACTTCTAGGTCTGAGATATCCACATAAGCCAAGAGGGAATAGTGGGACCACATCTCCCAAGCACCAATAAATTAGCAACTTGGATTGTAWWGGTTTAGATGGCCATGTTCCCATGCCMTGAGTCTTGACCTACAAAAACAGCGGTGGCCAATCTATGTGCAGTCTTTCGTTCCTGTCTAGAAGTAACAAACATAGTTGTTTTTATATTTTAACATATGATGAAATGTGGATATACAGTACCTACCCACGTGAAAGGAGTAAATGAAGACTATACCCATTTCTATGTACAASGGTATGTTAAACGTCAGGTAGCCCCTGAGGAGACATACTGTTAAAGGACGATCCTAAACACACCATAGATATAGAAATGAGCACAGCACTGGTTATCAAGTTTAGGAAATGCATATCACCCTCCTGCTTTTCATCAACACACCTTAGAGCCCTACCTTAACCCCCCCCCTCWCTTTATCTCTCTCCCACTGGAGAGGTTTTAATCCCTATATTCCCCCATCTTTCAGTTACTGCTTCTCCCTGACTGGGGATCAGCCAGCATTTCTTCATCACCACCGTAGCACGTCCAGGCGCGAGCCACCGCCAAACCCCACTGAACACTCAGAGCCATCTGTATGGCGATAAGCCCAGACAACTGTTTGTCCTTCAGCAGGTCGATTTATCAAGACAGGATCCACTGCTGAAACCTGAATTTGGTGCATTGCCGCAGGTAAATCTAGATATTATAGCAGAATCAGTCACACACCTGTGATATCCACACACACACACACACACACACACACACACACACACACACACACACACACACACACACACACACACACACACACGCACACCACGTACATACAAACAAAAATTCAAGCAGGCACACGCATACAGGCAGGCAGGCATACACCCACAAAAACGCATGCACACACGCACGCAAGAGTGCGCGCACACACACATACACACACACACTCACATACACACACACACTCACACAGTGCCTCCAAAACCAGACACTAGGGGCAACACTACTACCATCTAGTAGACTTGGGTTTTGCGATGGCATTGTGGATGGGGATGGCACATGGGTGTAATCCCATCATTCTGGCTCATTTTTTTTTTACCTATCCCAAATCTTAACCCTTAGGTTACCWTAACCATTCGGAATGACTGCCTAAACTTCACCTTTAACTTTGAAATTTGACGTTTGGAGAAATGAAATGTTACAGAGCAGGAAGGGCAACCCAGGGTGTCAAAAACACTTTGAAATGGGACTTTTGGAGCAATGTGGATAAATGTCTAATTSTGCAGTGAGACTGTGAGAGCTTGTTGAACAGACAGTCACAGAGAACAATCAAACCAGTAAGACGGGTCAAGTATGGAGTAGTATTAGTTACTATTCTCAAATGTGGATGAATGCCTTTTCTCCAATGGCTTCTTTTGACCAATGTCTTTATTTATCGACAGGGACACACTTTTACCAACTTCTGAAGATAGAATGACTAAGTTAGCATGATGAAATGTCCAATTCTTGAAATTGCTTAATTTTTTTTTTTTTTTTTACATTATCACATTGAGGTGTTGACCTGCAAATATTGCTCATGTCCTTACCCTCATTTTTGGGGATGTTTGGGTTTGGTATGTGTCCCTGTAATAAGAAATGAATGGGCCATAGGGCAGTTTGGGCAAATGCCAGACTGGCTGGTCCGTTGATCATGATCATTATTTGGGTAATAATGCGGGCAACATTATGTTTGGCTTGACATTAACCATTTCAGGACTGATGCTTTACTTGTCCCAAAAGCTCCAATCACATTTCCAAAAACACAAAAAAATCTGTAACATCATTGGCCCAATAGATGGCTGAAAATTGTGTTGTATTGTGTTATATGACGAAAGCAACCACGTTACAAAATAAAATGCATTATTATCATTATTATTACCACACAGAGAATCAGACAAAAATGTATGCWACCCTCTGCCTTTTGGCTTATTTGCATATTTAAGCCTGTCTCAAAATAAAACACTTCCCCTTTAAGACAAAAACAGCTTTTTAATTGACTTGAATTGACTTTTTAATTTTCAAAGATAGTTAGATATGTACAAGTTTGTGCTCTTGCAGGAAACAATCACTCCTCCATTACTGACCAAAACTAGCTATAACTGGGCTATTAACTTGCAAACCAGCAAAGAATATTAACAAATGTGCACACACATCTACACTCAGTGGCTGTGCTATAATCTCAAAAGTGTATCTAGGCTACTCACAACCAAAGGCTACTCCAATGCGCTCCTCGGCCTACAGCAAAATCACAGACTCTTGCAAAGTTAGATTTGTTTTGTTTTGTTGCATTGAAAGGGACTGATATTATGTTGATTTAATCACAATGTCCACATTAGAGAGAAACGCTGATCTCTRTTAAGGGAAGATAGTGTAAACTAATTTCTTCTGCATGGGACTCCTCCAGGAGTCCTCCTCCAGCATGAATCTCCACTCAGGGGTAGAATTGTGGATTTAGTCCAGTTAATAAAGTATTCAGATATAACAGAGAATGTATTAGCAATATAGCGTCTCCATTAAGGCTAATGTTGTGGTCTGTATTGAGAGTCTGAATTCCAGTGAGGTTTTCATTTTGTCGTATAGCAGTGGCAAGTGGTTCGATGAATAGAGCAAATAGTGAGGGAGAGTGTGGACATCCTTGCCTGGTTCGCCTGTGCAGTGTTAAACTTTATGATGTTATACCGTTAATAGTGACTAGGCATGTTGTTTGATGTCTTCCTTTGATAAAACCAGTTCAGTCGGGATGATTCAGCAATGAGTTTATAGTTTCCGTTTGGGTGGTGGAATTGTTGAGGATTGTTTTATTTCAGCTGCCATTTTGATGATTAATGGTGAATGTATTTGAAGAACTCTGTAGGGTAGCTGTCAGATCCTGGAGCTTTGCATCAGATTCAGGAGATTTGCAAATTACTGTCAAAAATATTTGCTGTCAATGTGTATTCGTAACTCCCTTTCTGATCATGTTGCATTGAAACATTTGTTAAACAAATCTTTGGCATAGTAAGCAGGGGTGTAGTGCTGGAGGAGCGCACCYGAGCAGCACTCTGCCACTTCTCACAATGGTGCTCGTAAAGGTTGATSAAAGCTAAATCAATGTCAGTGYTGATGGCCTATTTTGAAATAAGTTGAGCCTAATTTAGTGCTTGAGGGTATTAGAAGAGAAAAATCTTTGAGCCGATGCGTGTATAGGCATAGGCAGATGTTTCATTTGTAGATGCATTTGCTGCATATTGTTTAAAAAAAATGAATCTTTAATATGTTGCATTGGCCTGTTGGTGACCGTGACAAACTTTGACTGTGAAATGATGATGTAATTTATTTATTTTTTAATTGCGCAAATTGCTCTACACCACAAAAATAAATATGTTCATAAATATAAATATGATAATAAATATATTCAAGACATGCTTGGTCGAGATGCTTTTTGTTACATTTCGAATTAGTGAGCTTTTCTCCTTCCCTCGTTTTGAATCTCTCTTGGAAAAAGTTCCTTATCCCAGTCGAGACAAGCAACCAATTTGGAAAACTCTCTGACAACTTCTCAAAGCCTTTTACTACTATGACCATGTGTTCTTCATGGAGATAAACCGAGACCAGTCTCTTTTCTCTCTGGCAACCCCCTCTGATCCCAAAAATATKAATGTGTGGATCCAATAAAAAGGTGGCTATAAACTAAATATCAGGGGAGATTCCGTTACTATCAGTAATAAAAACAGGGGGAAAACTTTACTCCAAGAAATGTTCTCAACTGGTGGGAAATGTGTTCAAATCAAATCACATGTTATTGGCTATATACACATATTTAGCAGATGTTATTGCGGGTGTAGCGAAATGCTTGTGTTCCTAGCTCCAACAATACAGTAGTATCTAACAATTCACAGCAATACACACATATCTAAAAGTAGTGGCATTGCCTAAAATACAGTAGGAATATAATACAGTATGTACATATGAAATGAGTAAATCAGTATGTAAACATTATTAAAGTGACTAGTGTTCCATTATTAAAGTGACCAGTGATTCCATTTCTATGTATATATGGCAGCACCCTCTAAGGTTCAGGGTTGAGTAGCCGGGTGGTAGACGGCAAGTGATGACTAGTGATGACTATTTAACAGTCTGATGGCCTTGAGATAGAAACTGTTTTTCAGTCTCAGTCCCAGCTTTGATGTACCTGTACTGACCTCCCTTCTGGATGATAGCGGGGTGAACAGGCCCTGGCTCGGGTGGGTGATGTCCTTGATGTTCTTTTTGGCCTTCCTGTGACATCGGGTGCTATAGGTGTCTTGGAGGGCAGGCAGTGTACCCCTGGTGATGTGTTGGGCAGACCACACCACCATCTGGAGAGCCCTGCGGTTGCGGGCGGTGCCATTGCCGTACCAGGCGGTGATACAGCTCGACAGGATGCTCTCAATTGTGCATTTGTAAAAGTTTGTCATGGTCTTAGGGGCCAAGCCAAATTTCTTCAGCTTCCTGAGGTTGAAGAGGCGCTCTTGCGCCTTCTTCACCACACTGTCTGTATAGGTGGACCATTTCCGATTGTCAGTGATGTGTACGCCGAGGAACTTGAAGCCTTCTCCACTGCGGTCCCGTCGATGTGGATAGGGGCGTGCTCCCTCTGCTATTTCTTGAAGTCCACGATCAGCTCCTTTGTTTTGTTGACGTTGTGGGAGAGGTTATTTTCCTGGCACCACTCCACCAGGGCCCTCACCTCCTCCCTGTAGGCTGTCTCGTCATTGTTGGTAATCAGGCCTACTGCTGTTGTGTCATCTGAAAACTTGATGATTGAGTTGGAGGCYTGTGTGGCCACTCATGGGTGAACAGGGAGTACAGGATGGGGCTGAGCACGCACCCTTGTGGAGCRCCTGTGTTCAGGATCAGCGAAGTAGAGGTGTTGTTTCTTACCTTAACCACCTTGGGCCGGCCTGTCAGGAAGTCCATGACCCAGTTGCACAGGGCGGGGTTCAGACCCAGGGCCCTGAGCTTAATGATGAGCTTGGAGGGAACTATGGTGTTGAAAGCTGAGCTATGGTCAATGAACAGCAGTCTTACATAGGTATTCCTCTTGTTCAGATGGGATAGGGCAGTGTGCAGTGCAATGGCYATTGCATTGTCTGTGGATCTATTGGGGTAGGCAGCAAATTGAAGTAGCAGTAGGATGTCAGTAAGGTAGAGGCGATATGATCCTAGCCTCTCATGATGACAGAAGGGAGTGCTACGGGGCGATAGTCATTTAGTTCAGCTACGTTTGCTTTCTTGGGTGCAGGAACAATGGTGGACATCTTCAAGCAAGTGGGGACAGCAGACTGGGATAGGGAGAGATTGAATGTATTCGTAAACGCTCCAGCCAGCTGGTCTGCGCATGCTCTGAGYACGCAACTAGGGATGCTGTCTGGGCCGGCAGCCWTGTGAGGGGTGATTCAATTTCTTCCTCGTGTCGGCCACGGAGAACGAGAGCCCACAGTCCTTAAAGCGGGCGTAGAAGGTGTTTAGCTTGTCCGGCAGCAAGACGTCAGTGTTTTGGCAGGTTTTACCTTTGTAATCCGTGATTGTCTGTAGACCCTGCCACATACGTCTCGTGTCTGAGCCATTAAATTGCAACTCCACTTTGTCTCTATACTGACATTTTGCCTGTTTGATTGCCTTACAGAGGGAATAGCTACACTGTTTGTATTCAACCATATTCCCAGTCACCTTGCCATGGCTAAATTCAGTTTTGCGCGAATGCTGACATCTATCCACGGTTTCTGGTTTGGGTAGGTTTTAATAGTCACAGGAAGAACAACATCCCCATACACTTCCTGATGAACTTGTGTCCGTGCATACGTCAATGTTATTCTCAGASGCTACCCGGAACACATCCCAGTCAGCGTGATCCAAAAAATCTTGAAGCATGGATTCCGATTGGTCAGAGAAGCGTTGAATAGACCTTAGCACGGGTACTTCCTGTTTGATTTRRGTCCTATAGGAAGAGAGGAGCAAAATTGAGTTGTGATCTGATTTGCCGAGGGAGGGCGGGGAGGAGTGTTTGTCCAYCACGAGTTCTACAGTCAGATAAGTGACTTTAACTGTTAGCAAAGCAAGAGCAAGAATCATTCCCCAGGTATTGATCATGTCTTGCAAATTACAATGACAATAATCATAATTGCATGTTCACGGCACCTTTCACGATCAGTATTCCATCTTTTTGTGTCCCTGTGTAATACGTGAATATGTTTGATGCCAGAAATAAAACAAAATCATCTCTGAAAAGAATAATATACATGAACAGATGTATTCTGATTTATTCTATGATTATATTCAAAGCAGGGACCCAAAAAGAAAACAGAAGGATATACGGTGTCATATTATCCATTATTGGCCACCTTTATGGCTGTGACCAAACTGACAGTTTTATCAACATATAGTGTATTATGATATTCTGTACCTTATATATCCTTACACCTTATATATATCCACACAATCTTTTCCTCCTCTTATGCTTTCTGAGTGAGCCAGAGGGGACTGTGTTTGTACAAGCTAGCGGGACAAAAGGGGTCCAAGCACCCAGGCTAGTCCACGTTTGATCAGCCCGTTCCGCCACTTCACCCACTGCTCACACTAAAAGGAAAGAAGCAAAGATTCAATGGAGAAGTGGAATCTGCATTTCGGTTGAACGCATGGCAGCAAGTCTGAAAGGAAACTGTCCAGAAGATCTGAGAGCAATTCCAATAGTGAAAAGAAGAAAACCCACCACGATACTGTATAGCCTACTTTGGAGTTAAAGTATAAGCTGRGCTTTGGTGCGTTGTCAGCTGAGCACTGTCACAATGAATAACTTCAAAGAATGTCTTTGTGGTAAAGATCTTCAAACAGCATGCAGGCATCTGATTGGCTGATGAGGCTACTGGCGCACAGGACAGAGAATGGCGGCAGTGACCCAAACGAACCCAAGGTCTGTTTGAATCCGTAGCTCAGAGAAAGGGACAGATGCTTTTTTTCAGAGTAAAACATCTTTCTTTACAACAACTCATCCTTTCAGAGAAAGAGAGAGAAAGAGAGAGAAATAAAGAGAGAATGAGAGAGAGAGAGAGAGAGACAGAGTGAGAGATAGAGAAAAAGAGGGAGAGAGATCACCATTCAAGCAGACAAAACAACTTTTGGTGACTCAATTTCAGTTATTGCCAAGGGTTAGATATTGTTTGTGATAGTTGACAATACGCTACAGCAGTAATACACAAGCTATAACTTATTCTGTAGACTTAATTAACACCAGAAAAGTATGAATGGAAGAGACAGCGGCTTCCATATGCACTCCATGAGACAGCTGTTGTTCTCATTGGCATTAATGATGATGATGTCACTCCCATATCCCCTCTCCGGACCCCCACAACGGTGACCCCCCCAGACGGGGGCCGATGTTCGCACAGACTGCCTCTTTCAGGGGGCTCCACTCCCAACCAGCAGGCGTGAAATTCCTCATTGCTGCGGCTCTTTCACTGGGAAGTCTCATCTCTCCCCTGAGTGCCCACCCTGCCCTACCTTCCCCTGCCCTCCCTATTCAGGACGRCCGCCAAACACAGGAACCAGAGTTTTTTTCTGCTGGACGGTCTGCTGGTTTAATCCCTATCTGGCCTGGGTCTGGGTGAATAACAGCCTCGGGCTCAAGTAGTAAACATAGGGAAATACATTTACAGAATGTCCACCAGTGTGAACACATACCGGCCATCTTGACAAGTACTTRCCCAGCTCAGCCTCACCCCTGTTGAGCCCCCTGGGTGAGCTCCATGCTGGGGACTCTCCCATGGCCCTGTGTAGCGGTTTAGCAGTACATTAGCAGCTGTGTGTTGGAGCTGAAGGATAGGTCTAAATGGTAGTGAACGGTATGTGGTGGTGGGCTTAGCAGGCCAGGCAGTGAGTGGAGCATTTCTGGCGTGATCAGTGTGGCTAGCAGAGCCTGGCTACAGTATGATGGATGAGGCTCTGAAAGCTTTCGCCTTGCTATGTGTCAGGCCCAGTTACCAGAGCCCTGCGTCTCATGCACACAGGCGCACAGCTGGGCCCGGTTCTATGGCTGTGACAGGCCCATTCCTCACCAGGCCTGAGTAGAGGTACAGTCAAACGCCCTGTCAGCACTACTAACAGCCAGCCCTCCCTCAGCTCAACTTACTGCAGCAAGTCCACATACTGTATATAGCACAGGAATATAATCTAACACATTCTCTGAGAGTGGTGTGTGTGTGTGTGTGAGTGTGTGTGTGTGTGTGGTGGTGGTGCGTGATTGGGATTGCATTTCTGTGGAAGGTGAGAGCGTGAGCATGTGTTGAAATGCTTTAGCCTCAGACGATGGGACGCCAGCAAATGCAAATGAAAATAAACAAATTATTGACACAAGGTGATATTTGGCTGCTTTTCCCCAATGGGCTGACACGCTCGCTCCGCCATTGGCACCCCAACACTGGCTAGTGTCAATTGTGAGAGAGTCCATTTAAAATTCTAGACTAAAGACATCTCAATCTCTTTCTTTCTCTTCCTCTCTCTCTTACTGGTTCTTTCATTCTATCACACTCCCTGTCTCCAGTCTTCACAGCATAATGAGGTGTTGTTGGCATGCGGTTGCTAAGATACCGAGTGGATCTGGGTGAAGTTTTTTTGAGACTGGCCACAAAGTCTCAGAGGATTACTCAGGATTACTCCGAAGCAGAAAACCCTCCATCCTCTGCCAGTTGAGGCCTTTTCATGTTTCTCACAGAGCGGAAAAAATCCCCAGTGCTCAAACAGAACTCCAAGAGACACAGAACAGTAAGCTCTCCTTCACAGAGCTCAAAGCAACATGCAGTCCTCAGCTCAGAGCTGCACCACAGGGCTCAGGGCATAATTCAACCAACACCAGCTCGCTCATTTTCAACATACATTGACAATAAAGGGACGACTGCCCAAACAGAGGCTATGTGATGATGTGAACTCCACGCCAAATCCTTAACTTGAGATACAAGTGAGTAACTCAGATATTTGTGTAAATTATGCATCGACGTCATATTGTYTGCGCAAAAATGTAGGACTTGTCGGAATATTTGTCCAGGTTAGTCCCATTGAGATATAATCTATTTTTATGTACCTTAGTCCATTATACATCATATTGTATCATCCACAACCTCCACAAGTCTKCCCTAGTCTCCAGATTCCAGCAGCTCTGATTCAGCAACTGCTGCTGAATGCARGTCTAAATATTTGCCCTGTTCCAGAAAGATGGATGTGTGTTGATTTKTGACTAAAGCTGGAAGATATCATTCTGCACATGGAAAGGTGGAAAGGAWGAAGACGACGTCACATGCTTCCTAATAAGGTCTGCTGTCTTGTGCAATTCAGGCCATTTAGCTGGCACTAGGTTGCTCTCACTAGAAGGAGGATAGGGTAGCGAAAAAAGGGGAAGAGGTGATTGGAGTGATGCAAATGTGGTTTCGAGAGGAAGTCAGGAGCCAGTATTAGCAGGGATGATTCTCATTAAACAGTGAAAACACTGTCAGTGATAATCAATGGTGAATMGAGTTCTTTGTGAGTGTGTGTGGGTTTGTGCCGTAGGAGGCCTTCGATCAGATGACTGCAGCAAACAACTCAACTAGGAGTGAATGGGCTCTGGATAAACTGGCTGGTTTCTTATGTCCTCCTCRTGTCTATTTACCATGGAGGAAGAATCCTGCCTTAGTCCTGCTCCTATGCAAATGAATTCATCAAAAATGACCAACAGTTCTACTGCAAGCTATGTTTGTCATTTCTTTTGAACATCTTATTCTTACAGACCAAGTCTTCAGCTGATGGCCCAAGGAGGATGTGAGGAAGTATCCAGCAGCTGAAGCGTTTGATGTTAAATGTGTAAGTGGTTGATGGAATTACGCCAAATCCACGGATAAACAATTACTTTCAAAAGTAAAGTATGTCTCTCCAAATCAGATGCATGAACTGGTACAATTGTTCCCCTTACATCAAATGCAGTAATGTCATAATAGTACTATCCAAACTGCCGCCCTTCCAGGCCAGCCGGAGTCTGTCTCCCCAGCTGTGTGTCCCACGCCAGCGCTGTGACCCCTTTGTTAATCTCTCTCTAATCTCCAGGGCAGCTGGGGCACCTGGGATAGCCTTCTCACCCCGCCATGCCACCTCTTTTCTATCCTTGAATATCACTTGTATATCAGCATGGCGACTTCCTGTCTCATGCCAACACAGCTCCAGGAGGAAGTTTGCTGGTGATATAAAGTGTTATTGTAAAAACACATTTTGTGTGTGTGTGTGTGGTTGAAAGAGAGAGAGAGACATGTCTGTGTTTGTGATGATGGACCTGTTGGACCTGTGTGTGTGTGTGTGTGTGTGTGTGTGTCCACGCTCTTCCCCTCTCACAGGCAACAGCTAGACATCTGTTTCATTTCATCTTGCTTCATGTCCTGTTAAGGGCTCTCACTATGCGAAGGGCAGGACACCCACTAGATTTCAGGAACATCTGTGGTCCTCGTAACACATAGCCTAGCCTAGCCCACATCGGCCTCATGCCAAAGGCTCTGGTCTCTACCCGCTCAGTCAGGCATGTTAGCAGCGCCGGGTGTAAGGGGAATCTGGCCTGCTAGCCACTTTCAGTCCCCTTAATACAAAATGTCCTCATTAACCACACAACTCCACAAAGGACAGGATGTTCGCTAAATCAATATTAGAGAGCCAGACACAGTAACTGACTTACAGATATAGTATCTTAATTTGATCACTCTGTTGTCGATGAGAATTTTCCGCAGGAAATTCAATTGAACCAGTTCTCTTTCTCTCTCACTCGCTCAAACGCTAAAGAACCAGACATAATACATGTCCTACTACAGTAGCTGCTACTAATGTGACATTCAATTGTTCAAACATGTATCTGAAATGCAGCCCTACACATCAACAACTGTCATTTTATATAGCTTAATAACACTACGACATACAAGTGTATCTGAAATACAGCCGTAGACTACATCCAAACTATAGTGCACTGTATCAAAACAAATTTCATGTTAGAAATTATCACTTATTTTTTGAATAATCAAATCCTCCTGCTGCAGGATTATTTTAGAGCTGCGACGAAACTGGTCAAATTAAGATCCCACATATGTAGGCAATTTGTTTTAACGAGGAAAACACTGTCCATGAAAACGCTGTCCAATTGTCCAACTGCAATGGACTTTCTCAGTTCTCTCCTTCTGTTGCCTGGGAAATGATGACCTATGGGTGAGTTTACACCAAAACAAAATGCACTGACATACAGCGGATGTCAAATAATCAATAGACCACGAAGCACAGTCATTTGACTATTTCACAGCATCCATTTACTGAATGTGYACCTTTCAAAGCCCTGTTCAGACGTGGCTGTATGTATGTATGATCACTCCTCATAGTTTATGGCCCTGTTCATTCCTACGCTATAAAAATGCAAATTATGTCAAATGTACTGAGTTAGCACTGTGTCAAGACTCAAGATTCAGACGGATGGGAACTGTAGCGAGCATAACGTGGCATAAAGAACACTTCATCCAAAATGTAAAAAGTGACAGAGGAGATTTTTCGGTTGGGAGAGAGGGGGTTGTTTGATTTATGATGCAGCACAGCCAGTTCTCATCCTACACGGAGCCGGACAGAAACAGCTCAATAGAGAGAGAGAAACAGCTCGAGAGAAACAGCTCGAGAGAAACAGAGAGAGAGAGAGAGAGAGAGAGCACTCTGCAACACGGAGACATAAATCACACACTAAGGAGTCAGCAGCTGTCCACACAAACACCCTGCTATCCTGCCTCCCGGACATCACCCACTACACAGATAGCAGTCATCTTGCTAGGCCCAGCTTATCCATACAGGCATTTATCATTGCAGATAACTAATTGGACACACACACACTCACTGGCGTGCAGGCATGGACAATCTCTTATTTTTTATTTTCATTTAACCTGCATATACACGCACGCACGCATGCACACACGCCCACCTCTTCTTGGTGTCCTAAGGGCTGTGTTTTATACTCTATCGTCATGTCTACAACCTGGCAGCGGGCCAGTCTGACCMCTGAGTGATCAGGGAAATACCGCTTCAAGCTAAGGCGAGAAATAACCTGGGAATTGAAGAGGAAAAACAGACCCACAGACACAGACACACTAATAGCCTGACGATTTTCTTTATTGAAACGATTTCTTGATTTACAATATCTGTTTTGGATGAGATGCACGCAAGTGTAAAAAAAAACTCTGGTTCTTAGATTTGGGTAGCAACCATTGGCCATGAACCAAGCAGACTACAATGGCAGTTCATATGCTTTTCCTTTATTACAATCATTTGGTTACAGGTTCAAATCAGTCATGAGGGGGGAGGCATACCAGCCTACAAGAGAGCATACAGTGATTAGACACTGGAAACAATATGTGATCCACAGCAATCTCCTGATATATTCAGTACGTGGAGCAAGACCCTCAGTGATTACACAGCAAGCGCAGTAATGTGGGGAAATAAGGCACGCATAGTGATACAGCACTGAACATCAACAAGGATGAGGTAAGTATACACTGAGTATACAAAACATTAAGAACACCWGCTCTTTCCAGGTGAAAGCTATGATCCCTTTTTGATGTCACCTGTTAAAGCCGCTTCAATCAGTGTAGATGAAGGGGAGGAGACAGGTTAAAGAAGGGTTTTCAAGCCTTGAGACAATTGAGACATGGATTGTGTGTGTGTGCCATTCAYAGGGTGAATGGGCAAGACAATAGATTGAAGTGCCTTTGAACAGGTTATGGTAGTAGGTGCACCGGTTTGAGTGTGTCAAGAACTGCAAAGCTGTTGGGTTTTTCATGCTTAACAGTTTCCCCGTGTGTATCAAGAATGGTCCACCACCCAAAGGACATCCAGCCAACTTGACACAACTGTGGGAAGCATTGGAGTCAACATGGGCCAGTATCCCTGTGGAACACTTTCGACACCAAAGTAGAGTCCATGCCCCAACGTTTTGAGGGCAAATGGTTCCAATTGTACCTGTGATCCACATACAATTGGGACCAAAAACTATCCACATAACGCAGGAATAAACAAAGGTCTATTCTACTTCTTTAAAAGCACCACCACTGAATCCTCTCCTTATGTTCGGTATACTCAGTGTATGTATAGCTCTATGACTGGTCGGGGACACTGCCAATGACACAAAAGCAGGGGAGAACTACTACGAACTCCCTTCGACTCCAATGCTGACCGCGGTACTGCAGGCATTGTTTGCAGAAAACACYATACCCCATTATAGTGAATGAAAAAATGGTTGTGGTCAATCTTCGTGTACATAAAAAAAATACTAAGACAATCATGGTACAAATAATTGCTTCTAATACAAAAGACATATGTCCTTGAACCGATTATTTTAAAATCGCACACAGAAGAAGTTCTAAGGATCATTTAGCTGCTAATGGCAGCYTGCAGTACCCCGGTCGGCCTTCAACTTGAGTTACTCGYTGAGAGGGGGCAGCACTGAGCTAGCCTGCACCGCCACTTCCTGGAGTAGCTCAACCTACTCATGTTATGTCTTAGCCATCTTAACCGACTTCATTTGTAATTCAATGCGCCGTTGAGTCTTCCCATAGGAAGGAATGGTGTCACGTGATCGATGGCTTTGTCTGTTCATATGTACAGTTGTTGCTCAAAGGCCCCGCTTAGACTAGCCAATATCATAGATACCTCCTGTAGATACCTTTGTTGGGGGTTATCTTCCCGGGCCCGCGATGAGGAGCTGCGCATGGCGGAGTATTAACAAAAGCGCCTAGAACCGAATAAAAGTTTAGACTAAAATAGAGGAAACCCACAACTACTCCTTCCTCATGATACACGTAATAAATGCATTTTGTCTACCAGAGTCATTTTTTTAATAGGCTATGCTACATTGGAGTGAAAAATATGAGAGCCTATAAAAGCGATGAATTTACTAGGCTTGAGGATTATTGTAAATGAAATCCAGAAGCGACAGCATTTTTTCTAACTCTCTCGCTCTRTCTTTTTCTGTGTATTTGAGTGTCTGTGGCTTTGTGTGTTTACTGTAGGCTATATTCTGGTCCTGTGTTCTTTTTACAGTAACAGCCTCACTGTAATGAATTTATCACTGTGCGTTTGATCCCACATGCGCGCGCACACACAAACGCACGTACACACGCACGTGCACGCACAGACACACACACACACACACACACGCAGAGAACCCAGGGCAGGGCATCCATCCCCTGACACAGCCGACTGTAGTGCTGTGCTGTATGTGCCGTCTGCTCAATGTAGGGCTAAACGGGCCAGATGGCCTCCACCGCTCTGCTCTGGTTACAGAAGGCTCTGACTCCAGCCAGGGACGAACCACAAAGACCGGTATTGTCAACACGGGGAGGTCTGCTGAGTGTTTCATAGGCTCCCCAGTAATCAGCTCAGGCTACTGAGACTCGGGGCAAACACACTCTGGATCTGGGAGGACCAGGGACACAGCTCATTTGTTGCACCTGAAACGGTAGATGGAATGAAAGAGAGAACTATTGTTATAAGGGAATGCATGACAATATGGTAGATAACGTATGATGTATGGTAGGAGAATCCTTGGCATGGTGAGAACTAAGAACTTCTCCTCCCTCTCGCTCTCCCTCCCCTCCGGTCGATTCTGCTCCTGGACTTTGTTTATTTTTACCAGGAAGCTTCAGAACCCTGAGACAGTCAAGCTCTGTTGCCGTGGTGACAGCTGGAGGAATAACAGATGTGTGTGTGTGTGTGTGTGTGCTGAGCAGCACTGAGACGGCAGCCTCCTGTCTCAAAGACCTGCCTCGCAAGACAGAAGATCAAGTCAAATACAAAGACAGAATATCATTTTCTTTGACACATGCTCCGTAAACAACAGGTGTAGTCTAACAGTGAAGCGCTTCCTTACGGGTCCTTCCCAACAAACGAGAGAGAAAAATATAGAACAATTATTACACAAGGAATTAATACACAATGAGTAACGATAACTTGGCTATATACACAGGGTCGTACCGAGTCGATGTGCAGGGGTGCGAGGTAATTGAGGTAGCTATGTACATATCAGGGGCTTGTATAGGGGAACCGGCSACACCAGCACCTTTGGTATAAAAGCAAGGGCTACCAATGAAGACAAAGATGGAGGTGAGCAGAGGAAATGATGACGTCAGGGGTGAGACTTCCCATCCCAGGCGTAAGGAGAGCAACAACAGGGAACTGACCATGCAATGGCGTCCAAACCATTGACCGTAAGCCTCACCCAGAGAAGAACAAAAAGGCTTCCTGTGTGCGTGAGCAACCTCTTTAATTAAAGGGGGCAAGCTATGGAGACTGGCCTGTAATTGACCATGACATGAAGCAGGTCTTTCCTGGTCCACAGACAGACAGACGTTCTGATGTGGTCTTCGTTGGGTTTTTTAAACTTAAAAAAAAAACTTCAGCCAACTTCAAAGAGCATCGTCAAGCCATGAGGGCAGATGTCCTTTCAGAGCTGCAGCAGACAAGTGATCAAACACATACTGGGGCCACGGCGGGTCCGAGATCATGAGCCATAGTCCTAAATGACGGATTTAMAGAGATACACTCGCATAGAAGAATATGCAACGCCGATTCATTGTTACTGACTCGATTATTTCCACATTGTGTGGACGATGCAGTTTTTCTATTCTATTCCATTGGATGTTGGTGAAAGTGTTACTCCTATGTCACCTGACTATATCAAGCTTGGACAGAGTCTGTTGCCCCTGGAGATGATTCAATCGCTCCTGACYGTTAGAACAACATCAAAGCAGGCCCCTGTAAATGACAGCGTGTAACTTTATTAGCTACATCAGAGATGGATGGTTGTCTGAAACACAGTCTRCATTCAGAGCGCCAGCCCCCATCCCACCCCGCGACTCCTCTAATCTCTAGAAACATTCCACAGAGAACGAGGCTGAATGTTGTTCAGACGAAAATGACATTGTCGTCAACTCTGTCGCGTCCTGTTTCTGAATGTTTTCAGCATCTCGGTAAAGCTTSTTCATCCAAATCACATTTTCAAAATCACATGGAGAAATGTGTTACCTCTTTGTGRTATGTTCACCACCATCCAAGTGTAGACAGAATGAGAGGCCAATGGCTCCCTGCCTTAGATGGGTTTCGAGGGGAACACCAACTTGACTAAACGGGCCATTTTATACAATTTGGGAAAATGTGAACTAAAAATATCTGTAGTCCCAGGTGAAGCCAGTGGAACAGGTCTGGTACAGGTATGGTGAGTGGTGAGTGAGTAGGCCATCTGCCAGTCTGCTTGCCATACTGGGTCTGCCCTCTAGTGGTCACACTGGGCACTGTCTGTCCCCTTTAACCGTCCTGTCCTCCCTGGGAAAGTAAGACAAGTCTGAATGAGTAAAATACATTGCTTTGACACCAATTTGACAGAAAGGAGTCTATGGAATAACATTGTTGGAGAGGAGGGGTCTTCTCTACTTGAGGCATCACGTCAAGTCTCTCATCAGCATTGATGTCAATCAATGACAAATACCACATATCCACATACAATTGGAACCAAAAACCATCCACATCACGCTGGAATACACAAAAGTCTATTCTACTTCTTTAAAAGCACCACCACTGAATCCTCTCCCTCTCAGTCYCACATAACCCCAGCAGTCATCTTGTATCCTCTTGATGACCCACCCTATTTCAAATAGCTCCATAATGACTGACTGCACCATGATCCCGGCTGGGAATGAGCTGGGAGCAATCAGGCTCACGGGCCAAAGACCAGCCGGCACCAGGGAGAGAAGGACAGAGCAGCACACAGAGTCGTCTCGATTAGCCTTAATATCAGGGAGTAACGAGAGCCTGTCTAAATACTGACCCCTGACCTCCCCACCCTCCAATAAATACTCTGCTAATTATGACCCGGGATCACTCAACGTCATTAGAAATATTTCTATTGGAGATGACAGAGGAGGGAGAGAGGACAGAGGTGGAGAGAAAAAGAGAGGCAGGGATGGAGAGAGAGAAAGAAAGAGAGAGAGAGAGGGAGAGAGAGAGCGAGCGAGCGAGCCAGTGAGACAGAGAGAGAAAATAGATATTGAGAGAGAGAGAGAGAGAGAGAGAGAGAGAGAGATTAAAAGGGGGAGAAAGTCAAGGACGAGAGAGTGCGGTTGCCTGAACAAACATATAAGGAGTAGCAGAGAAGAGTCTGGGTAAAAGGGCAATGTTGCAGATTACCGTAGGCCTCTCTTCAATGCAGAACACCTGTCCAAGATATCCCTGTGCAATGTGTCGTGAAAGAGACAAGGGAAAAATGGTCCGCTGTGCTGTAATCCTCATGTCACCTCTCTAATCCACAGTAATCAAGTCAGTGTGTGCCAGTGTGTGCAGCAGGACCATAGGCGAATGTGTGAAGAAACCACCATTTGTTTTTGGTTCCAATCGATAATCCACCTGAGTTTACTTAGAGCTTAATTGGGGTTTTCTAATGTCATGTTGCGCGGGGCTACGCAGGGCAGCACTGTTTGATGTTTCCACTGCTGGGGCAGGTAGGATCACAGAGAGCTCCACACACAGAGACTGCATGCAAGGGGAATGTCTACTCCTGAGCACAAGGGAACACGTCCTAGGAGCCCTGCCTCGCTGAGAGGATCTTGTTAATGCACTCTCCACTGTACTACCTTAGTGCTACACTGGTACTGTTTCCAATGCTTTTTCTGCTGCTCCTACTCCAACCATTTATTCTTAGCCTCACTCAAATATTATGCTATTTGGTGATCACTTTTAAATCTGGTTTGAATCTTTTCTGATGTCCTCAGGGAACAAAAGCCATGTCAGCAAAAAGAATCGCACACCTAACAGCTCGCTCTTATCTGATCAATTCAAGACTGCGAAGTCGCTCCACTTCTAACTCTCAGAGTTGTCTCATCATCTGTCTGAGAATGCTTGTCTGCTCCTTCAGTTCAGTCTAGACGCAGACCGGCCCTTCTGATAACGGCCATTTTGAGGACAGACAGCCGCAAACTACATCTGGTCCAGCAAGAAACTTCAAAAAGGTGACTTCCTGGGTGAATTCCACTGATAATCAGGACACTAATGTGGCTAATAACGTCAATGTGGGACGGACACAGTGTTGATCTGAACATCTCAACAGACATTGATATCATCAGTGATTTACTGACTCATTATCAAAAACAATAGTGTGTGGAATAGGGCCACCTAGTGGATTATAGATTTACTGTGAATTAAAACAGTGCCAAATCTCTCTCTCTCTCTCTCTCTAAATTGCAGCTCATGTCAAACCTCAAGTGTTGTTTACTGTGGTGTGGTCTCTATACAACGCTGACTGCTGTCAACACTCTCCACCCCCTTATTTCATGTTCTGTAATTAACCATCAAGATTAGGGAAGAAATAAAACAAACAAAGGTCCTTCTCATCTGTTTATTTTCCAGGTGTTGCCACTTTCAAATGGAGATGCCGGAGGGCTCTGCTCTCTCTCTCTCTCTCTCTCTCTCTCCTTCTCAGTATTCTGGCTAAAAGGTGATATAAAACTTCAGTGAGATCCGACAGGCCACAGCCCAGATCAGACGAGGAGAGCAGCTTAGCTCTCTGAGTGAGGGAGCTGCTTCAGATGGTCTGTCTTAGCCCACACCCAAGCCTCCCCCCTCCATCCTGCTCCCCTCTCCCAGGTCCCACCACAGAAGGGAAAATGATTTGCTTATGGGCCATATGCTGTGTACATTTGTGGCAAGAGGCAGATAGGATCAACCAGCCCTCTGCTGCACTAATGCAGTCCATCTGCAAGACAGATACTGCTGGAGAGCTCCTAATGTAGCAGAAAATAAGATGTACTGCTGAGACGAGGTGAGGCTTCGTGTGTGTGTGTGTGTGTGTGTGTGTGTGTGTGTGTGTGTGTGTGCACTCATGCCTGTGTGTAAACATATTGAGTATTTTTGTATGACAACCCCCCCCTTCCACTGAATGACAAATACGAGGCCAATATTTTCACAAAATTTCTCAAGCAATGACTTTCACATTGATCCCTCTGGAAGTGACATGAAAGTAACCAGAAGTATGCCTTTTCAATCCCTGTAATTCATTATCAGTAGGGGAGATGGATGACATCAATTGAGCAATGGAAGTTCAAGCCCACTGATCAATTAAGAGATCAAGTGAAAACGACAGATAGGGGAGTTTGGTTGGACATACAGAAAAGCATAACCAGACATTAAGGGGCCATATAAGGTAGCCTCATAGGAAATACAACTCCTGCTGATCTATACATCTAAACACAGCTCTATGCTCAACACTAATGCATGAGGTGTGGGAGTAAAACCATGGTTTTCCTCTGGCCTTTCAAGCTTCACCTCCAGACACTCAACCTTTGACCTAGAGCATTGGTTACTGTCATGTTGCCATGACGATGCCCTTTGAGCTAGTTTCACTTTTTGGCTGTTTTGATGTGAGCCAGGCTCCTGACAGATCAGCCCGCCCTAAGGCTCACCAGAGCAGCCCGGCATGGTTCTGCTGTGACTGTGATGGATATAGCTACTCCAGGCCAACACATGTGTGCAGAGCAGAGCACACTCTAGAGGTTGGAGCCTGGCACACAGACAGAGAGAGAGGCCGGCCCCTCTGAACTGAACCTTGACCCAGATGGGGAGAGAGTGTGAGACACTGGCTTACTGGTCCACCACGGCATTTGATGGATCAATGRCTCCATCAGAAGAGTTACTACAGGGGATAGTGCCTTAAATGTACTGTCCTCTTCCTTGTTGATATTGTCAACAACAGTATACAGAATGTTGTCGGCAGTGTTAGGTCTGCTCTGCCCATTCCAAGAAGAATACGGGTTTATTAATGAGAGAAACACACACTAACTTACATCTTTTGGATGCAATCTCAAAACCGTCTCAGTTCTGACTCCAGTATGGGATCCCAGTGTGGTACCTGTGAGTTCTATGTCTTCTGCTGTGTGTTCAGTGGTTACCAGTCTGCAAGGCCTCTACTCCCCACATGAAAGATTCCATTACAATTCCAGGAGTAGCAGTTCCTTGAGTCAGGCCTTCTCCCTGGTAGAAGCCTGGGAGCCTCCAGTGGAGGGYTGACATCACACCACAGTAAAACCCCTCCTATACACACTAATTACTGCCATGCTGTACTAACACATCACCAGACACACATACAGACGCACGCACACACGCACACACATATAAAACATAAACACTCGCGCTCCCAGACACAGCCGTTCACACATGCACACGTGCACACGTGCACGCAAGCGAAAAGGCACAAAACATGCACACACAAAGCCTCTAAGTCAAACATACATAAAGGGAAACGCTTTCATGAAAAACACAACAACCAATGCCAGTTGATTTTAGACCCTGACAGATGTATCTAGTACGTTACGGTAAAATAGAGCCTTCCTTATTCCTTCTATTCAAACTAAATTTAGAATAATGAAGAGCTCGTAGTCGATGAGTTCTGAGACAGACAGATGGGCGGGAGGTTTGCTGCTTTGRGTGCTGCTATTTTACACGCCTTTCAGGCCTCCCGGCGAAGCCACAGAGAACACCCCCGTGATTGACTCACAGCAGACGCAGCCGTTTTTCAAACCAACACGACAATGCCCTAGAGACAGGCCTAATAGTTTAATCCTGCCACTGAAATATGTTTATAATGACGATTTGGGTTTGTTTCATCCTCTAAAAATATGGCCGACCCTGTCTAGCTGACGTCTGGAGGCTCAGGAAACACGGGGCGGTTTAACTACAGTGAGTTCAACCCTGAAGGCAACGTTTAAGAGTTAAGAGAAAGTACGGAGCAGTGTTGTTGAGGTTTGCTATATGTGTTTGCTGTAAACTCAGATTACAGTTGAGTAAACTGCGGTGTACACAGCAGCATCTTCTGTGAAAATGTTACGGCAAAGACAATATTTCATTGTCCTCTTATATCATTTGTCCATGATCTTRCCTGCTTCAGACAAAAGTGAGACATTTGAATTACCCAAAATATTTTGACATCACAGAGCACCACTGGGTACAGCATGCATGAAAACGTATCACCTGCACCACCAAGATCATTTCAGAGTCTCCTAAAGAGAGGAACAGACAAAGATGAGAGGACATGTTTAGGATCAGTTTGATGTGTAATTTGTGCCTCTCTCTAATACGTTCTGTCCTCTCCGGTGTAAAGTTTTAAGAGCAGGTATTAAAAGTGTCAGCCACTGACAGACTTCTCCTCTCTCCCCATATGTTAAAGTGCTTAACTGGCTCTTACACAACCAGAAGTGGACTGACAGCAGAAAGGCCTGCCAATGGAAATGCATTTCAATGCGAGATCGTCTCTTWACATGAAATTCAATCTAGCATTTGTGTGTTGTATTTTTTTTACTGCCTTTGCTGTGGCCACTGTCAGATACGGCTTTTAAACGTGGCAACAAAAACTCCTAGCATGAAGGAGAGAGCAGATGTCAACAGTCTAGCTAGGTGCTCAGACTGGTTCAGTTGAACAGTGCAGATGGTTAGACTATGGAAAAGGTTCTAACAATGATGGAACGCTGACACAACTCTATGCAAAGGAGATGTGTTGCGCTGCGTGATGCAAATGGTGGTCACACCAGATACTGACTGGTTTTCTGATCCACGCCCCTATGCCCCTTCCCTGTCGTGAAATTAATTTGAATTGATGATTTCCTTATATGAACTGTAACTCAGTAATATCTTTGAAATTGTTGCATGTTGCGTTTATATTTTTGTTCAGTATATATCCCTGGCTCTACAAGGAGGTAATATTTTGGTAAGCATATTCACAGTCAAAGATCATCAAGTGCTCTGTCTTTGCTCATAGACAGACAGCTTCACCCACCACAGTGGTGAGATAGTGAGATAGTGTTGGAATGTTGGCTGGTTTAATTATCACCCACCCTCCCTTTCTCCTCCGCAGGTCGGGTTGGTACGATCTGTGTGCCATGCACAGTCTGGGGAGKCACAGTGGTCCGCTCCAGGGCAGGGAGAGTGGAATCTGGGACTTCGGTGGAGTCAGCCCGAGTTCAGTATGCTGTACTGCAGCCATTGGAAAAGCTGTAATAAGGAAGACCCACAGCATACGGCTCTGGCTGCAGCCTCTGGAGCCTCCTACTCCCCACCACTAGGCAGGGAAAGAGACGTCCACTCACTCGGGCTCAGAACATGCCAACATCAAATAAAAGAAAATGCAKGTTTATTTGTCACATGCGCCGAATACAACAGGTGTAGACCTTACCGTGAAATGCTTACTTACAAGCCCTTAACCAACAATGCAGTTCAAGAAATAGAGTTAAGAAAATATTTACTAAATAAACTAAATTTTCAAAAATTTTATCAAAAAGAAAATGACACAAGAAAATGACATAACAATAACGAGTCTATACATCGACGATACCGGTACCGAGTCAATGTGCGTGGGTACAGGTTAGTCGAGGTAATTTGTAAAGTGACTACGCATAGATAATAAACAGCGAGTAGCAGCAGTGTAAAAACAAAGGGGGGGGGGGGGGTCAATGTAAATTGTCGGGGGGGCCCTTTTGATAAATTGTTCCAGAAGCTGTTAAGGGGCCTTTGGTCCTAGACTTGGCGCTCAGGTACTGCTTGCCGTGCGGTAGCAGAGAGAACAGTCTATGACTTGGGTGACTGGAGTCTTTGACAATTTTTTGGGCCTTCCTCTGACACCGCCTAGTATATAGGTCCTGGATGTCAGGAAGCTTGGCCCCAGTGATGTACTGGGCCGTACGCACTACCCTCTGTAGCGCCTTACCGTCAGATGCTGAGCAGTTGCCATACCAGGCGGTGATGCAACCGGTCAGGATGCTCTCGACGGTGCAGCTGTATAACTTTTTGAGGATCTGGGGACCCATGACAAATCTTTTCAGTCTCCTGGGGGGGAAAAGGTGTTGTTGTGCCCTCTTCACAACTGTCTTGGTGTGTTTGGACCATGATAGTTCGTTGGTGATGTGGACACCAAGGAACTTGAAACTGTCGACCGCTCCACTTCAGCCACATCYATGTTAAGGGGGATCTGTTTGGCCCTCCTTTTCCTAAAGTCCAAGTATACAGATTTTATGATATTCTTGCAGAAAAATGTAATATGAATGCAAAAGTCTCCTTCATGATTTGCCCAAATGTACCTGGGTGATTTCACACTAAATGTCATGTAGTTTGCTCATACTTCAAGTTACCTGTCTGAAACGCATACACTGCTGCCATCTTGTGGACACCATCGGAATTACAACCAGAGTGATGGCTAGAAGTGGGACCTTTCTGTTGCATTTCAAAGATGGTAAAAAAAARGGTTGTTTTTTTCTTTGTATTTCCTTCTACCAGATCTATTGTGTTATATTTTCCTACATTCAATTCACATTTCCACAAACTTCAAAGTGTTTCCTTTCAAATGGTACCAAMAATATGCATATCCTTGCTTCAGGGCCTGAGCTACAGGCAGTTAGATTTGGGTATGCCATTTTAGGCGAAAATTGAATAAAAGGGTGCTATCCCTAAGAAGCTTTTAGGAGCCTGTAAAACGGCAGKCATCCCCTCCGGCGCAATTACTGGTATATCGCTTGGAGTGGGAGTATGTTTCCAGTAGCAAGTCCAGCAGTGGCTTTTATATCTTCTTGTCTGTATCATTTTTTCCCTTCCCTCCATGTCTCTTCCTTGGCCTGTTTTATTCCTTTATTTATGTCCACTGGGTGGCCTTCTGTCTATCCCCCGTTCATCTTGTTTATTCATCTCACACAAACCCGATCCATCCTCCCCTCTGTGTGTAGTGCCTTATAAACCAGTCTCCACCCTTATCGCTACTCCAATTCAAGGCCTCTTTGGTGTATTCAATGGCATGTTTCTTTGAATTTCGGAGATCCACAGAACTATCTCCACAACTAATAACAAATTAAAAACTACATCAGGCCAAAAGTGTTGCAACACAAGCTTTTATAAAACTGTTAGTAGGCTTTTGACCAGGGCCGGATTACAGAACGGGCACACAGGGCACGTGCCCCGACCTCCAGGGGTCCCCCCAACCAAAATTAGTATTATGATTATGGGAGTTGTGGAATATGATAGCAAAATGTGGAATTGCAGGAAATTAGCTTTAAAAGGGTAAAATGATCTCTCAGCCAAATGAGAGAGAAAAAAATTAATTGCGGGATATTAGCTCAGCAACATTTTCTCTCAGCCTCATGGCAAAATGTGAACAATAGCATGAGATGAGCTATAAAATAGCACATTTTCTCTTTGTCCCATGGCAAAAAGTGTAGAATTTGAYGAAATTTGCTTTAAAATTGCATTTTCTTTTCTACACACATGTTGAAATGCAGGAAGTTGGCTGTTTCCCCTCAAAAAATCTGGAGGTCGATGCCCCTGGGCCCCAAAAGCGGTAGTCCGGCCCTGCTTTTAACTGTGACAGTCAGGGGTGCGGAGCCCAATAATGTGAACAGCAGGTTTTGGACAGAGGTTCAGTCCAGACTCAACACCTAAACACTGGGCTCATGCTCAATTCCTGCTTAGTGGAAGCACTCCAATCCAGGGAAAGTTTATTGTATTTTCCTAAAGCCAAGCATATTTGGTTTCAATACAGGGTTTGTGTGTGTGTGTGTGTGTGTGTGTGTGTGTCTCTCACTTACACACACACATGGGACAAGCTCCATGAAACCACCGCCAAATGCTGTCACACTGGCTTTTGATTTGTGGCTGTGTTTGCTTTCTCAGGTACATTTGCTGAATTAGCGGAGAGAATTTGATAAAATGCCATGATACGATGCTGTACATTATCTCCACACACACTTGGGAAGGATTTAAGCCTGCCTGATTACTGCAGAGTGGCCAAATCCATTTGTGGATTTGGACCTGATCCCCTCTCCAGGCCTCTGMTGGGTCTGTGATATAATGAAGAAATTATACAGTAGTTCTGTCTCTATAACTGGGAACCTGATCAACAACACACACACTCTCCGTTCTGAGATAGACTAAAAGCAACATACAGACAGTGCCTGGTCTATCTCTCTCATCCTACCCTCTCTCAGATGTTACTTRTGAAAACCCCCTGCTTTAGTGTGATAATCCGACCTGTTACTGCTCATCTGATCTGGTCCCTCATGTCTAGCCAAGATTGACCACAAATACTTTGACATCCTTTTTTACTGCCGCCGACTTTAAGCGAGCCTGGGAAAGTGATTTAAAGGGTACAGTAGAGTACAGATCGTTAGATTGATGTCAATGCATTTTCCTCCACAACTAATAATCTCCTATATAAGTATCGTGAAGAAAGTGGAAACTTTCATTAAATGACAATAATCGCACTGCTGAAATGACCCTCATTATATTCAAATGAAGACACTGAGGAAGTAACATATGCACGACCTGTAAACACTAACTCAACACTTCTAAGTACAAGCTGTTGATTGTAGTGAGCCTAAGAGTAGTGTCTGCTCCACCGGCTGTTCGGGGAGAAAAATGGAAAATGATTCAATGTTTTTATGTACTCAGGCCTTCCTGTTTATGTTGGGGGCACTTTGTCACGGCAGCCAGGGGTGAGCCAGGTCTTTGATCAGGGGTCTGGGGAGGGGTGTGGGGTGGGGGTCCGGAGGGGTGGCTGTGTGATCGCCCATGTGGGTCCAGCACCACACCCTTCTGCAGCATGTAGCAGCCCTTGCCAGCAGCCTGCAGCCCCTCATCTCTCCACAKACATCGGCATACTCCTTATTTCCTGGTGCATCCTGCATGGTGGGTGGACAGGGGGGCTAGGGGATGTTGGGTCACGGGGAAGGTTAATGTGATGCCAAGGTCTCCTGATCACAAATGGTCAAGTAATGATGTGGTAAACGCACACATAGTATATCAGAAATCTGGACAGTTACACTAGACAGACACATTTCAACTCCTCCATGATTAATTGGCAGGGCACCTCTCCAACCCAAACAACACCACACCAGTAGAATGACCCGCAATGTAATTCTACTGTACATTAACAATAGGATTAAGTTGCTGTTGATGCATGCTACTGACTACTGTATATTTAAGCAATAAGGCCCGAGGGGGTGTGGTATATGGCTAATATACCATGGCTAAGYGCTGTTCTTAMGCACGGCTCAACGTGGAGTYCKTGGATYCAGCCCTTAGCCATGGTATATTGTCAATATACAGCAAACCCCAGAGGTTTCAATTGCTATTATAAACTTGTTACCAACGTAATTAGAGCAGGGCTCGAACTACCCCGTTTATAATTAGCTATCAGAGCTGTCTAACAGGGTGGCTATCAACTACAGGCAMGCTGTGGCTTTCCAGGCTCAGTGCTGATAGTTCTGTACTGTATTCTGTTGGTAGGGTCACATCTTTAACTTATAAACAGGCCTGCTAATTCATTTCTCTCAGTTCAACCAGTTGTCAACGCCGTGCAGCACCGGACCACCGCCTCGACAACACAGCTGGGAGCAGTTAGACAATAATCTGAAATGTTTGTGGTGGAAATTTCWATTTTTCAGATTATCATGGGGGGGAAAAAAATTGGCATGGGCCGTTGGCACATCTTGGCATATTGTGCTTGACTAATGGTTAGGGGGGGTGAAGCAGAGGAATGAGCAGAGAGAATAGGAGAGAAGGAGGAGAGAGAATGAGAACGTATGTCTGAGAGAGGTCGACAGAGAGGGAGCGAGGGGTAGCTAGTGTAGAGGGATCTGGTATGCAAGGTTATCATTGTCAACTAAAACAAAACKTTTAATGAAGTAAAATAATGAAGAAAACTATTGTGGCGTTAGTGGATATAGCTCTTCCTAGCTACTGATGCGTGGGTGAAGGGCCACGACAACAAGATCTTCTCAAATGATTTAGTATAACGATGATGGGGATTCACATAAKGATGCTGGCATTCAGGAGATGTTCTTATACAAATGGTGATAACACATGCTCTGTCTAGGCTCTCTTGCTCGGGCACAGAACAATGTCCACGTCCATGTGCCATGAACATGCCAGCAAAACTTCCAACTGTGGGGAAAACTAGACAACTGGCTAACCTAAACATGGCTCACCCGTTAACCAATGAGCGGCTACCATGCACACAGAACCTGCACCGTGGAACACATGGTGGGAACAAGGGCTAGGCCATCTGCGCTACACTATTATCTTAGACTGCAAAACGAACAAAATTGAAACAAAAAAAAGCATTGTAAAACCTTGTGCGTCACTATGGCTAGCTATCACCGGAGAGGAAGAGGRGAAGCGAGAGGATTACCTCCGCCCAGAATCTGTCCCCGTGAGATAAGACCTATGAGAGAGTGTCAAATTACTTGAGGCTTATTTGATCAAACAGAGTCATGTTTCGATTGTTACAAATGCACTGGTGTAGGTGTATGCACGTGGCATTCGGCAACATTGAGAAAAACAACTTAGTTGTGACTGTTGTTCACACGCGTATCTGCCCTCTCATTGGATAAAATGGTCCCACCTGATCTTGTCTCCTGCCGCCTGCCTTCCGTCTTTGATGACATGTATTTTCAATGTTAGAGCAGTCACTTGTTAATATAATTGATCATCTTTGCTGTCACATTTTTTTCTGATTGTGGCGGGGCCACTCTGGTCCGGTGAAGGGGGCGCCCAAGAGCAAAACAATTCACTGGCAATTTTTTTCTGGTCGCGGCAGGGGCAATAAGCTGAATTTTCCAGTGAGATGATTCGCTCTGGGGCACCATCTTGGCACTGCGGGGGCAATAAGCAGACAATGGTTGCGTTCCCCTGCTCGGACGTTGCATGCATCAACCAATGGTTGCGTGCCACGTCATCGACTGTGTCATTGACTGACAGATTGCTATAACATATGATGTGGTTAGCTGATACTTGAAATACCTATCCAGGCATTGTAAGATCTGTCAGGTGTAATCAAAGTCTAAGCTCTGGAATGTAGCCTAAGATTGATTTAGAATGTAAGCCTAACCAAACCTATGACCATCACCAGTGGCATGAAGTGTCACCCGCATAAAACACAAACTTTAGGCCTACAACACATAAACGGCTCCTAGCCTTCTACGCAGAGGCTAGTTGCTGTCCCTAACACTAAAACTAAAACTGAAACGATAGAAAATGTTTTTATCAAACTCAAATGAAATAAAAAAAGACTAAATCAAATCTGAAAACTGAAACTAATCAGAATTTCAAATACGCATTTTAAAACAAATAGAAATAAAAACTCATATAAAAACACAAAACTATAATAACCTTGTTGGTATGGGACGGAGGGTGGGAGAGGGGGTGGTGAAGGTAGTTGCTCTGTCCCTGAGGGTGTGAGTTGAGGTCTGGGATGATAGGGGTAATTAGGACTAGGACTTAATACAGAGCAGCAGAACCCAAAACACACATACACCCACGCCTACCCTGCAATAATGGTTAACTATACAGCCCCCTCTCGCCATCTAGTGGAGAGACGTCACGCTACACRACTCCTGGGTCTAGCTTGTCTCACATCAAGTGGGAATGGAGGAGAAAATAATTCCTAGCTTTGGTATGTTCCATTACATGCGTTATAAAATATTTATAGGAATAATGTATATATCAGAGCAACGAGCTGTGGAGTGTGTGTGCATGTGTATGCATATGCGTGTGTCCGTGTGTGTGTGTGGATTTGTCTACCCACTCTCCCACCCTGTGGGTTTGTTCAGATGGAAAGGGAAGTGGAGCTCTCCCAGTTCTCTGTGGTTTGTCAGCTCCCTGCTGTAATCCAGAGGGTTGACAGTGTCTCACAGACAGACAAGACAGGCTGGTAGGGAGAGGGAAAGGGCTGTGTGTGCCAGGCAGAGCATGACAGAGTCGTTGCATTTCTCGCCAATGCCTTGGCGATTTAGCTTATCCAAAAGGGCTGGCTCGCAAGAATAGCTATACCGCCTCCTACCCAACTGCAATTTCACACACAATATTCTGTCTATCAATAATCCAATCCATGCTCTTTGATAGAGTAACAAAATTCATGCTCCCTCACTGACTTTTTATTATCTTATTGTCAAAGGGGACTTGCGTGAATGAGTATGTAGTCTCCTGTCGCCCCTCACAAGGCCCAGAGGGCCTCAGACAGTCTGCTGTGTTCTGGGACTCAGAGTGAGTGAAGAGCAGTAATTGAATATTTCAATGTCGACAGTATTTATTGAAAGTGAAAGCGCGGGGCACACAGAGACAGGCTCTGTTCATTCACATCATGAGCCCTCAATGGTAAAAACCCTGTGAAATGTACATAATGTACATAAACCGAAGTGTAAAAAGCTGTGAATGAGGCTCCTGGCACTTCCCTCTCCTCCTCTTCTCCTCCCCTCCTCCAGCCCTCCTCCTCACCGCAATTCAGTCCCCCCTCCATCAACACTTCCTTAATGACTCCATTCTGCCAGCGTGAGTTTATCTGCACTCCATCTCTCGGCTCGCTAATGTAACTCTCTCAACAGGCCCGCTGAGCGAGGGAGAAGGGCAGGAGAAGAGGAGGGCAGGGGGAAGAGAGGGATGTGGGGAAAGTGGAATAACAGAGACTTGGGAAAGTGATCGTGCTTTGCTTTCTCTTTCGGACTTGACGTCGGCATTTCCCTTCGCTGCACTCTGACAGAGGGGAGAATAGAGAGGGGAGTGTGGGTACTGGTTGAGAGTGGGGGTCATGGGGCTGCTGTCGCACATGGAGTCTGGGGGGGGGGGATACATAGGGTGTAGAGGGAGTATGAACTTTGAAGAGATGGAAAGTGGGGGGAGAGAGTGATGAGAGCAGGAAACCTGGCCAGGGGTCTCCCAGCTCTACTAACATGGGCCTGGGCTCTCTGTGTGACACTGAGGTACACACCATGCTAGCCTCAACTCTAACCTGAATACTGAGCTCACCCAATGGGCACAGACGTCAGTTCAACGTCTAGTTTTGATTTACATTTGGTTGAGTTACCAACTAACTTGAATTCAATGTGAAATCAACAACAAATGTCACCATGTSATTGGATTCAGGTTAAAAGTTGGGTGAAAAAAATACGAAATGTCCCTATGTTGATGACTTTCTGCAAATCCAATCAGTTTTCCATGTTGATTCAATGTCATCACACAGATTTTTTGGGTTGAAATGATTCAACCAGTTATTTTTCCAGTGGGCACTGTACCAACACTCAAACCGAAAATAGTGTTTACTGTTAAGTTACCATACAATAGACACAGTAGACAATAACTGAAACACCAGAAAAAGACCACATACCTAGAATCGGCGGCGACTGTAAATCATACACTCAGTAACAAAGGAACATTACATATCAGTGCTAGAGATACAATATAGTGTCAAAACCAGATCCATTGACAGTCAGTGCAGAATCAGTGTTAGATGTTAAGTGTAAATAGGGCCTGAGCCAGAGATAAATAAAACACATTTGCATGAGCTCTATCAGGATAGYAGAAAAGCCCCTTCACTGCCCCCCTCCTCTCCTCTGCCTGCTGTGCTTTATGTAGGTTACTACCTCTACATTCCCTCACACCATAGAGTTATAGCAGCGTGGTGGACAACTATCACGATCTCTCAGCAGGGCAATTAAAACAGCGTTAGAAATATTACGTTATAAGAAGGTTATGAAAACATGGCTAATGAGGGGCCCACCGCATAAACAGGCCTTTCAGCACAGCGCAACTGGCTGCCACGTCCACAGTAATCATCATTATCATCCGTATTGATGTTATTATTATGGTAAAGCATCAGTCCCGTGGTAACTTTACTTTCAGAGTAGCATGGCAATAGCGTTTGGAGGAGATTGGTTTTCCCATAGAAGGAACTAGTGTAGACTACATATTAGAGCTGGGTATGTATGTACGAGGAGGTACACATTGGTGTGTGGGTGGGTGGTGGGGGGTTAGGATAGAAAATCATACAGTGCATTCAGAAAGTATTCAGACCCCTTCCCTTTTCCCACATTTTGTTACATTGTAGCCTTATTCTAAAATGGATTAAATAAAATATTTTCCTCATCAATCTACATAAAAGATCCCATATTGACAAAGTAAATACTGTTTTTTTMATATTTTTGCAAATGTATTAAAAACAAAAAACAGAAATACCTTATTTACATAAGTATTCAGATCATTTGCTATGAGACTCGAAARTGAGCTCAGGTGCATCCGGTTTCCATTGATCATCCTTGAGATGTTTCTACAACTTGATTGGAGTCCACCTGTGGTAAATTCAATTGATTGGACATGATTTGGAAAGGCACACACCTGACTATACAGTCGTGTATTTGGACAGTGACACAGTTTGCATCATTTTGGCTCTGTACACCACCACAATGGATTGGAAACGAAACAATCCAGATGTGCTTTAAGTGTAGACTTTCATCTTCAATTTAAGGGTTTTGTTAATATTATTGTATGAACCGTGGAGGAATTACAACCATTTTTATACATAGCACCCCCCCCCCCATTTTAGGGTCTCAAAAGTAATTAATTTCATTCCAGGCCTTTACTGCAGCTGTCTTCAGTTCCTGCTTGTTCTTGGGCCGTTTTGCTTTCAGTTTTGCCTTCAGCAAGTAAAATCCATGCTCAATTGGATTCAGGTCAGGTGATTGACTTGGCCATTGCAGAACATTTCACTTCTTTGCCTTAAAAAAGTATTGGGTTGCTTTCGCAGTATGCTTCAGGTCATTGTCCATCTGCACTGTGAAGCGCCGTCCAATGAGTTTTGAAGCATTTGGCTGAATCTGAGCAGATAATATAGCCTTAAACACTTCAGAATTTATCCTGCTGTCACATCATCAATAAATACAAGAGAACCAGTTCCATTGGCAGCCATACATGCCGACGCCATAACACTACCTCCACCATGCTTCACAGATGAGGTGGTACGCTTTGGATCATGAGCAGTTCCTTCCCTTCTCCATCCTCTTCTCTTCCCATTATTTTGGTACAAGTTGATCTTTGTCTGTCCAGATGTTTTTTGGGCAAATTCTAAATCTGGTCTTCCTGTTTTTGAGGCTTAACAATGGTTTACATCTTGTGGTAAACCCTCTGTATTCTGATTGTTGACACAGATACGCCTACCTACTGGAGGGTGTTCTTGATCTGGGCAACTGTTGTGAAGGGGGTTTTCTTCACCAGGGAAAGAATTCTTCTGTCATCCACCACAGTTGTTTTCCGTGGTCTTCCGGGCCTTTTGGTGTTCCTGAGCTCACCAGTGTATTTTTTGTTTTAAGAATGTATCAAATAGTTGATTTGGCCACACCTAATGTTTTTGCTATCTCTTTGATGGGTTTGTTTTGATTTTTCAGCCTAATGATGGCTTGCTTCTCTGGCAATGACAGCTCTTTGGACTTTGGTTAACAGCAACAGATTCCAAATGCAAATACCACACTTGAAATCAACTCTGGGCCTTTTATCTGCCTACTTGTAAATGAACTAACGAGGGAATAACACACACTTGGCAATGGAACAGCTGAGCAGCTGAGCAGGACTACATATAAAAGTCAATAAAGCTGAAAGTCTGCACTTTCAGCTCATATTCATTATTTAATTTCAACTCCAATATGCTGTGGTAGACAGCTAAAATAATAATAACTTGATCAAAGTATTTATGGACCTGATTGTGTAAGGTCCAACAGTAGACAGTGCATGTCAGAGCAAAAGCCAAGCCATGAGGTCGAGGGATTTGTCTGTAGAGCTCCGAGACATGATTGTGTCAAGGCACAGATCTAGGAAATGGTACCAAAACATTTCTGCAGCATTGAAGGTCCCCAAGAACACAGTGGCCTTCAGGAACCACCAAGATTCTTCCTAGAGCTGGCCGCCCGGCCAAACTGAGCAATCGGGGGAGAAGGGCCTTGGTCAGGGAGGTGACCAAGAACCTGATGGTCACTCTGGCAGAGCTCCAGAGGTTCTCTGTGGAGATGGGAGAACCTTCCAGAAGGACAACCATCTTTGCAGCACTCCACCAATCAGGCCTTTATGGTAGAGTGGCCAGACAGAAGCCACTCCTCAGTTAAAGGCACATGACAAGCCACTTGGAATTTGCAAAAAGGCACCTAAAGGACTCTCAGACCATGAGAAACAAGAATCTCTGGTTTGATGAAACCAAGATTGAACTCTTTGGCCTGAATGCCAAGCGTCACGTCTGGAGGAAACCTGGCACCATCCCTACGGTGAAGCATGGTGGTGGCAGCATCATGCTATGGGGATGTTTTTAGCGGCAAGGACTGGGAGAATAGTGAGGATCGAAGGAAAGATGAATGGAGCAAAGTACAGAGAGATGCTTGATGAAAACCTGCTCCAGAACACTCAGGACCTCAGACTGGGGCAAAGGTTAACTTTCCAACAGGACAACAACCTTAAGCACACAACACAGGAGTGTCTTCGAGACAAGTCTCTGAATGTCCTTGAGTGGCCCAGCCAGAGCCCGGACTTGAACCCAATCGAAAATCTCTGGAGAGACCTGAAAATAGATGTGAAGCGACGCTCCCCATCCAACCTGACAGAGCTTGAGAGGATCTGCAGAGAAGAATGGGAGAAAATCCACAAATACAGGTGTGCCAAGCTTGTAGTGTCATACCCAAGAAGACTCGAGGCTGTAATCGCTGCCAAAGGTGTTTCAAAGTACTGAGGGGGGGGGGGGTAAAGGTATTATTTCATTTTTATTTTTAATACATTTGCAAAAATATCTAAAAACCTGTTTTTACTTTGTCATTATGGGGTATTGTGTGTAGATTGATAAGGGGGGAAAAACTATTTAAACCATTTTAGAATAAGGCTTTAACGTAACAATATGTGGAAAAAGTAAAGGGGTCTGAATACTTTCCGAATGCACTGTATAATGGTTAAAGTTGCAGTTGTAAGTTATTTAACATAAACTTGAGATCATAGACCTACTGATGGATCAGAATGGCTGCAATCACACACTCTCAGCCCGATTGAAATGCCACAGTAAGTTTTGAAAATCTAAGAACTTTGTGTGAGGCAACCCGTCTGCCTAGGGAGACTACACAGTAAGCCAAACTAACATTTCTAAGTGCTGATAGTTCTTTCAGTGAAATTATCTACAACAACCACTAGAGCGAGCCACTGCTCAAGTAAATGTTGATCAGAACATCTCAAAAGGCTGTATATGAGTACTACTGTACATTAATATATTCTCTGCAGGCGTTAACCAATCTACACTAAAAACACATTTCATAATAATACACAAATTGGCAATATTAAACATCTATGAGGAATATATTGTACAGTGGGAAGAAAAAGTATGTGAACCCTTTAGATTGACCTGGATTTCTGCATAAATTGGTCATAACTGTCACGATCGTGAGGAGAGACGGACCAAGGCGCAGCGTGTTCTGAGTTCCACCTCTTTATTTAGTGAACTTTAAACCAAAAAAAACAAGCAACGAAACGTAGCATAAGTGGTGCAACTAGCACACACACAAACAATATCCCACAAAGCAGGTGGGAGATAGGGCTTCCTAAATATGAGCCCCAATTAGAGGCAACGATTACCAGCTGCCTCTAATTGGGGACCATACAAAACCACCAACATAGAAATACACATTCTAGAACACCCCCCTAGTCACACCCTGACCTACACCACTTTAGAGAATCCAAGGGCTCTCTATGGTCAGGGCGTGACAATAACATTTTATCTGATCTTCATCTGAGTCACAACAATAGACAAACACAATCTGCTTAAACCAATAACACACAAACAATTATAATTTTTGACTTTCTTTATTGTACACTCTGTGTAAACGTTCCCAGTGCAGGTTGGAAAAAAATATGTGAACCTTTGGATTTATTATCAGGTTGACCCTCCTTTGGAAGCAATAACCCCAGCCAAACGTTTTCTGTAGTTGCAGATCAGACCTGCACAACGGTCAGGAGGAATTTGACCATTCCTCTWAACAAAACTGTTTCAGTTCCACAATATTCTTGGGATGTCTGGTGTGAACCGCTCTCTTGAGGTCATGCCACAGCTTCTCAATCGGGTTGAGGTCAGGACTGACTGGGCCWCTCCAGAATGTGTATTTTCTTCTGTTCAAGCCATTCTGTTGTTGATTTACTTCTGTCTTTTGGGTCGTTGTCCTGTGATTCACCTAACTTCTGTTGAGCTTCAATTGATGGACAGATAGCCTTATATTCTCTTGCAAAATGTCTTGATAAACTTGGGAATTCATTTTTCCCGTCAATTATAGCAAGCTGTCCAGGCTCTGAGGCAGCAAAGCAGCCCCAAACCATGATGCTCCCTCCACCATAGTTTACAGTTGGGATGAGGTTTTGATGTTGGTGTGGTGTGCCTTTTTTTCTCCACACATTGTGTTGTGTGTTCCTTCCAAACAACACAACTTTAGTTTCATCTGTCCACAGAATATTTTTCCAGTAGCGCTGTGGAACATCCAGGTGCTCTTTTGCGAACTTCAGACCTGCAGCACTGCTTTCTTTTGGACAGCAGTGGCTTCTTCCGRGGTGTCCTCCCATGAACACCATTCATGTTTAGTGTTWTACMTATRGTAGACTCGTCAACAGAGATGTTAGCATCTTCCAGAGACTTCTGTAAGTCTTTAGCTGACACTCTAGGATTCTTACTCACCTCATTGAGCGTTCTGCACTGTACTCTTGCAGTCATCTTTGCAGGACAGTCATTCCTAGGGAGAGTAGCAACAGTGCTGAAATTTCTCCATTTATAGACAATTTGTCTTACCGTCGACTGTCTTTTAGAGATACTTTTGAAACCCTTTCCAGCTTTATGCAAGGCAACATTTCTTAATCTTAGGTCTTCTGAGATCTCTTTTGTACAAGGCATGGTTCACATCAGGCAATGCTTCTTGTAAATAGCAAACTCTAATTTTGTGAGGGTTTTTTTGTGGGGTAAGGCAGCTCTAACCAAAATCTCAAATCTTGTCTCATTGATTCGACTCCAGGTTAGTTAAGCTTTGGAGAAGTCATTAGCCTAGGGGTTGACATACTTTTTCCAACCTACACTGTGAATGTTTAAATMATGTATTCAATATAGACAAGAAAAATACAATCAGTTGTGAGTTATTAGTTTAAGCACACTGTGTTTGTCTATTGTTGTGACTTAGATGAAGATCAGATCAAATGTGTGTCAAATGTATGCAGAAATCCAGGTAATTCCAAAGGGTTCACATACTTTTTCTTGCCACTGTAATTGTCTTACTTGCAGTGATTTACTGACTCATTATCAAAAACAATAGCGTGTGGAGTAGGGCCACCTAGTGGATTATAGATTTACTGTGAATTGAAAAAGTGCCAAATATTTATCCTTGGGAGAGACTCTCTCTCTCTCTCTCTCTCTCTCTCTCTCTCTGCCTTTTTGTTATGGGGCAGATGGGATTCACCCTGTCTGTGCTTAAGGTTTCTGCTCAGAGAGAGAGTGAGGAGAGCGAGAGAGAGAGGAAGAGCGAGAGAGAGGGAGAGAGAGAGAGAGAGAGAGAGAGAGAGAGAGAGAGAGAGAGGAGAGAGAGAGAGAGAGAGAGGAGAAGAGAGACAGGACAGGACAGAAGGTGAAGACTGTTTACAGGACCACAAGCCAATGAAGCCTTTCTCTCTCCCACATGCTCTGTTAGCAGATATAGGTCATGACTTGCGTCTCTCTCTTTCTCTCTCTCTCTCTCTTCTCTCTCTCTCTCTCTCTCTCTCTCTCTCTCTCTCTCTCTCTCTCTCTCTCTCTCTCTCGCAGCTACAGACCCACTGAACTTGTATTTGACATTTCCACATACTGTACAGTATAGCCTACTCCAGTTTAGCCTACTTTAGAGTATTAGTTACTATGAATGTGCCTCTAAAATATATGTGACAGCAAAAATAACTGGGCCAAAAGTAGTACAATGCATTGAGTGACTCATCGTAAATGTTCAAACATTTAACACGGCCCCTGTCAGTTCCAATCAAGCCAAAGTGAAGAAGCTGGTGGTGCAGCCTGCCAGGCTGGCTTTGTGATGACTCATCATCTGTCTGCCTTCAAAGTAGCCCCACAATCATTACCCCACTGGAGAAACCACAGACAGGCTCCAAGTGTCAATTCCCTCTGGACCCTGAAAGAGGATGAATGATGGGTCCTGTCCCTTCTCCTCTCTCCCTCCATCCTTCAGAAAAGCAGAAGAAAGGGGGGCTTTGTGGTAGGTGTGTTTGAGCACGGCGGGTGGGGGGGTGGGAGCACACACTGCCAGGAAAGAGTGGATGAAGGGGTAAGAGGGTGGGTGTTTGCTGAGACTCATTTACTCCACTGAGCTAGAATCTGCCGACAGGATTCCTTAATGGCACACACACACACACACGCACGCCATGACCTATATCTGCTAACAGAGCATGTGGAGAGAGAAAGGTTTCATTGGCTTGTGGTCCTGTAAACAGTCTTCACTCTGTCCTGTCAGAGTTAGCCCACTCAGTTTCTCACTATGACATCTCTCTCTACTCTGGCATTTGGTTGACTGGCTCTGGCAAAGGTTGAGGGCTTACCTCCTGATGTTGCCGGCTGGTCAGTGGGATGGAACAAGTGTCTTCTGGTCAGAAGGTCAGATGGGTCAGTGTCTGGCGCCAGACTGAGATGTGGTGATGTCATTCTCATGACTTCTACTGGGAAAGGACAACCACCAATTAACCACAGATCTTGGATTGTAATTGTCAATTGTGAAAAATCCAAGCACTTGTAGGCCTATATGTCAGTCCACACAATGTTTGTTTCTTGTTTTTTGTTTTCTTCTTCTTATGCACGGCTTCACGGCACCCTGTAGAGTACCATTAAGTCTATACTTTTTTAGGCCTACTTTGATTAATGGTCCCTTATGATGTTACTTGTCATTTTGACTCTGTTGTTTGATGGGGTTAACTATCTTTGGTTTGTCTCTGTGGGAGGTTCTACGGCTACAGAAGGGCTGAAGTAGAGCTCCTTATGGCAGACCATGGGAAACATGGTCATGTAGCACATCACTTTCAACTTTATGCCATGTTTGTTTTGTTTTGTCCTGCACTCTAGACATTCCTCTAGAACTCCACATCTCTTTGTAGGCTGAGACAAATCAGTAATGGCTCCATACTGCTGTCTCCGTCAAGGCTTCCTCTAGAAATCTGAATCTATGATATGTGAATGAGAACATAATAAATATGGCAATGGGCATTTGGAATAATTTACCTTACTTCAAGACAGGTGGGTGTCCACACAGGTGGGGACTCACATCTCCTTTATCTACCTAACKTATTAAATCAACAGTGCCATGTGTTTCTCCTAGATTCTGAACGCATTGCTGTAACCTAGATGTTCTCCTCAGATTACAGTGCAGGGTGGCACTATATTCATACCAAAGCTATTTACAGTTTTTCTCTATCGCGTACAGGCTTTTTTTGGTCAATGCTTAAATACATTTGCAGAATGTTTGATAATTTTCCTGCCTTTGGACCTCCATTGCATATTTTAGACCTGCTTTTTCAAAACTGTGCCCACAATGGTAATATTTTACAATAAGGTTCCATTTGTAAATGGTGTATAAAGGGTTTGTAATTACGTTATTAATGATTATTTAATCATGTGTAAATGCATTATAAACCATTAATCAATCGGTTATAACAAATTAGTCAAAATAGTGTGATAGCTAGTCAGGCTTGCCAAATATTGAGCCACTATTTACCTCCAGCTATTAACCATTTATAAATGCACGTACAAATGCGTTTAATATTGAACCCTCATGTATCATCATGCAACCTTATTTTCAATGGTTGCACAGGTAAACAATAGTTATTTTCTCACTTTTGGGTGTAATGCATTGTTGCTCTGTGTCATGAATAGAAATGGTTGGTTTTCAGACCGATGGTCAACTCCCATGATGTGTTTTCCCCACGTTTGAAACCGTGATGATGCATCAGTACACTTATTTATTCGAGGAATGAAGGCCTCATCTGAAGATCTCAAACCATATTATTGGTGTGGTTGGCTGGTTTCAGATAAATTCCCCCACCTTTTCATATTCTGCGAAACGCCATTGAAATAAAGACGACCTGAATCGTGCTCACAATTTTCTGTTGACACTGACATCATGTGACAGTGCGTCGTGAAGAATCAGGATGAATGGCACAAGGGATGGAGTGATCAGCTAGCAAGAAATCGTGTGGATAAGAGAGTTGCACATGTTGGGTGCTGATGGGGAAAAACATGGCGTCCTTTGAGAGGGCAAGAATGAGATGTCTGTTAGGAGAAGTGTAATATGATCATAAGGACACGTATACTTGGAATACGGAGGAGGAATGGAGAAAGAAAGAGATGCGGAGGAGGTCGAAGAGAGTGAGGGAGGTAGAGGGTGAGCTTGAATCGGTTGAAGATGGGAGATGGTTTGTCGAAGAAGAATGGTGAAAGTGTAAGCAGAGTGAGCCGAATGAGATCTGGAGACGAAATGGAAGTGAATGAGGGCGACGTATCGGTGTCACGGCCGTTAAAGGAAGAGGACCAAAGTGCAGCGTGGTGAGCGTACATTTTATTTTATTTTATAAAAAATGACGCCGAACAAAACAATAAACACTACAAAAACAAACCGTGAAGCTCAAAAGTTATGTGCCCTAAACAAAGTAAACTTCCCACAAAGACAGGTAGAAAAGTATGGTATGGTAAGTATGGTTCTCAATCAGAGACAACGATAGACTGCTGTCTCTGATTGAGAACCAAACCCGGCCAAACACAAAGAAATAGAAAACATAGAAATAAAGAAACTAGAATGCCCACCCTCGTCACACCCTGGCCTAACCAAAATAGAGAATAAAAGCCTCTCTATGGCCTCTCTAGTGCGTGACAATCGGAGGTGGCAGGTTTGGTGAAGTTTTCGAAGCCCGAGGCCTGCGCCGATGGTCAGGATGAAGCTGAGTCTGTGACGGTAGAAGTAAACTTTTTGGAGAAATTGGACCCCTGTCTTTTGGCTAATCCATATGTGGTTTCAGGGTGGGTGAAAACAGAGTTGGGGGATCAAATCAAATCAAATTTATTTATATAGCCCTTCTTACATCAGCTGATATCTCAAAGTGCTGTACAGAAACCCAGCCTAAAACCACAAACAGCAAGCAATGCAGGTGTAGAAGCACGGTGGCTAGGAAAAACTCCCTAGAAAGGCCAAAACCTAGGAAGAAACCTAGAGAGGAACCAGGCTATAAGGGGTGGCCAATCCTCTTCTGGCTGTGCCGGGTGGAGATTATAACAGAACATGGCCAAGATGTTCAAATGTTCATAAATGACCAGCATGGTCAAATAATAATAATCACAGTAGTTGTCGAGGGTGCAGCAAGTCAGCACCTCAGGAGTAAATGTCAGTTGGCTTTTCATAGCCGATCATTAAGAGTATCTCTACCGCTCCTGCTGTCTCTAGAGAGTTGAAAACAGCAGGTCTGGGACAGGTAGCACGTCCAGTGAACAGGTCAGGGTTCCATAGCCGCAGGCAGAACAGTTGAAACTGGAGCAGCAGCACGGCCAGGTGGATTGGGGACAGCAAGGAGTCATCATGCCAGGTAGTCCTGAGGCATGGTCCTAGGGCTCAGGTCCTCCGAGAGAGAGAAAGAAAGAGAGAAAGAGAGAATTGTGACTGCAAAGAAAATATTTTGATCACTGGGATTTTAAAAATGATAGACTAACTTACTTTGTCAGCTTAGACTCCAAATAAATGTACGTGTTCATCTTTTTGCAGACAGTCCTGTTCTTTTGAGGAATGTATCATCAATTGTGATCGTATCATATAGCTTTGTTGAATGAATTTACTGTTTTGTAAAAGGCCACAGAGTTCTGTGTCTTGAGAACACTGTTTTGAAAATCGACAACATTGATCTAAAACAGGGATGGGTAACTTTGATGGGGATGGCGGCCACAAAGATACCCACACATTTCTGCGTACCCACATCCATACCCACACATTTCTGGACCCAGAAAGAGTAGCTGCTGCTTCTGCAAAATCTAATGGGGATCCCTAGCCTTTTGGGGGCCCTAAGCGACATTTTGTTTCTTGCAATGTCCTGCAATTCTACACATTCTGCCATGAGATGTTGAGAAAAAGTTGCAGTTATAAAGCATTTAGCTGCAATCGACACATTTTGCTATGGGGCGGAGAGATTTTGCAATTTTATAGCTAATTTCACGCAATTCTATACATTTTGCCATAGGATGGAGATAAACGTTTTTTATATGATATCTGAGTGAGAGTGACTAAAAAAAATCAATGTGGGGGGGTCCCTGGTCGGTGATTCAACCATGATTATTACACGTTTAGATAGCTGCCGAGACTAACTTACCAATKGATTTTTTTTTAGCTGACATGGCTAATTGAGTGACTGCCAGTGACTGAAATAACAAGAGAAAAACTGCTGGTGCACAGCCGCGTTWTAGATGGCGCCGACAGATATGGCAGCTCTGCTTCTAGCTCCTCAGCAACAACCGAAATGTCTCAATTGCACCTTGTTGTATCGTACRTTTCTCACTCTCAACAGCACAGGAGGTTGGTGGCACCATAATTGGGGGAGAACGGGCTCGTGGTAACGKCTGGAGCYGAATRAGTGGAATGGTATCAAATACATCAAACACATGGTTTCCAGGTGTTTGATGCCATTCGCATTTGCTCTGTTCCCGGCATTATTATGAGCCGTTCTACACTCAGCAGCCTCCACTGCCAACAGTATATTGAGACCCTGACCGGGTAGGAAAAAAAGAAAAGGGAGGTCGGCCCGACAGTTGACCATCACTGACCTAAAAAAACGCTTGTATGCGATTGAGAAAAACGGCCTTACACAAACAGTATTACACTCAGCTGTGTGTCAAATTGAGGCGCGCCAGTTAGCCACTCAGCTCCGGTCTGGAAGGGAAGCAAGCCGTGCCAAAGCGGGCGGAGTCTGAAAAGCTCTGCCTATCCTCCGGTCGTTCCTAGTTACCACAGCCAGAAGGTCATAAACTTCGTTTATTTCTAAAACGTATCTTCTTAAAATGTGATTTTAAACCTAACCACACTGATAACCACACCCTAACCTTGAATTAAGACCAAAAAACTCATTTTAGATTTTGATGAATTTTTACCATAGCCTAACGGACAATACTGACGTTGTGACGGTGGTAACTAGTGGAAACCCTATCCTCCCTCCCCCGGCGGAGGTGTACGATCGTGGAGTCAAGCAAGAAGAGAGCGTGATTAACTGGCCAGAGAACCACGGTGTGGCTCCGGACTGAGAATTCACTGCGACTCGGCAGAGCCCAAGTTTGCTACGAGACGGCCGCGACCACTGCGASAACAGTTGGCTAGAGAAATCTCAGCCTTGACCGCCTGTCTGGATAGCCCGCATAGAGGCCGACATCCCGCTACTTGCCGAATACAGGACTGGAAACGACTGCAGAATAGGACCCGTCATAACAGGAATATTTATCGGCGTCTGCTCGCTATTTCTCCCAGAAATGGACGGTTTCGCCGGCAGTTTGGGTAAGTTAAAGACGAACWCTAGCCTATTAATAGAATTCACATAGCAGACTGAAATGTATTATAGACTATCWTAATGTACAGGCTACACGTGTCAGTTCTTTATTAAACCAATGGAGTTAACGTTGTAACATCTGATGTTAACGTTGTAACAACCGGAATTCTGACATCCAGACAGAGGTTGCCTGCAATGTGTTAAAGTGCAAAACATGAACGTTATATGAGTGTCCTTATTTTATTGCTTTGCTTTTCTGTGCTGGATATCACAAGTAGGCTTCACTTGACATAGGCTACCAAATACCGCAACCAAATACCGCAATAGGGTTCTAAACAATGCGAGAGATATTGTGCTATTCTCTCATACGCACTCGGTTGTGCGTTCATGCTGTATCTACGTCAATTGCCATTTATTGCTATGGCAAGGAGTRCTTTGAAACCGCCCGAAACAAAGACTTGTGGGTTGAAGAAACGATTCGACAGGAAATTATTTATTTATCCAGTCAGTCTGCCAGTGCGCGTAGGATCGTGTGTGTGTGTGGGGAGAGCCGGAGACAGACAGACAGAGGGAGAGACAGACAGAGAGAGCAAGGGGACGTGTCAGATGAGTGGCAGTCCAAGAAGGGGGCCTTCCAAAGGTTCTAATATAGCCCTACAKAATGACATTACAACTGACTGATATTCTAACGAAATGACTTAAACTTCCTCTTTAGGTACCAGGCAGGGGACTGTCCCAAAGGACTGTACATGATTAGAATATGCACAAATACTTCCTTATTATAACATTTTTATGAATCTCAAAGACTGATCGGCAATGTAAACAATAATGCAATATCCTACAGAATACTGTKAATTCTGTAAATTGCACACCCCATAGGAAATATAGTCACAGATGGTCTATAAAACACCTCTCAGAGTTAACTGCAGGTYACTTCCGACAGTGTTTCTCTTTACAGCGATGATGGACTATGCATGGCGTCGGTTGCTCTCAATGTCACTTAAATTCTTGCTGTTGTTGTGCTACACATGTGCATAGTTCGTCTTTTTGTGTTGCCTTGGCGATGCCACAGGCAATTATGTCGGTGTGTGTGTTTATGCATGCTTGATATAGAGTGAGTGGTGGTAGTGTCATTCTGTCCTTGTCCTTCCCATTCAAATGCGGTAAGTCTATCTCTCTCTCTCTGTGTGTGTGTGTGAGAGACAGAGAGAGAGAGAGAGAGAGAGAGAGAGAGAGAGAGAGAGCGTCTCATTCCCTCCCTCAACCTTCACGTTTGAATGCAGTAAAGTTAAAGGATGCAGACTTTAGCCAAGCCCTAGAGCACTGCAGAGGAGGAGAGTGTGTGAGAGAGGGTGCCCACGCAGCCTATGAGGCTTTGGGTGCATAGCACGCCACGGCATACATGCCCAGTCATCATACCCGCTCTGCAGTGTCCGTATGCTGTGCCAGCCTGTTCTCATCACCTCAACACTTACTGTAGTGCTGAATTACTCAGTGCAACACACACACACACACACACATTGCTTTACATAGAGTACTATTATGCAATCACTTATGATATATTTACAGTAGAGACAGACATGCCACGTAGTTTCATATACATACTGCCCTCCGGGCATAAGCAACACACCATATGTAACATATACAGTGGGGCAAAAAAGTATTTAGTCAGCCACCAATTGTGCAAGTTCTCCCACTTAAAAAGATGAGAGAGGCCTGTAATTTTCATCATAGGTACACTTCAACTATGATAGACAAAATGAGAAAAAAAATCCAGAAAATCACATTGTAGGATTTTTAATGAATTTATTTGCAAATTATGGTGGAAAATAAGTATTTGGTCAATAACAAAAGTTTATCTCAATACTTTGTTATATAACCTTTGTTGGCAATGACAGAGGTCAAACGTTTCTGTAAGTCTTCACAAGGTTTTCACACCTGTTGCTGGTATTTTGGCCCATTCCTCCATGCAGATCTCCTCTAGAGCAGTGATGTTTTGGGGCTGTTGCTGGGCAACACGGACTTTCAACTCCCTCCAAGATTTTCTATGGGGTTGAGATCTGGAGACTGGCTGGCCATCCAGGACTTGAAATGCTTCGAAGCCACCCTTCGTTGCCCGGGGTGTGTTTGGATCATTGTCATGCTGAAATACCCAGCCACGTTTCATCTTCAATGCCTTGTGATGGAAGGAGGTTTTCACAAAATCTCGACGATACATGGCCCATTCATTCTTTCCTTTACATTGACTTTGGAATAGTCGTCCTGGTCCCTTTGCAGAAAAACAGCCCAAAGCATGATGTTCCACCCCATGCTTCACAGTAGGTATGGTGTTCTTTGGATGCAACTCAGCATTCTTTGTCCTCCAAACACGACGAGTTGAGTTTTTACCAAAAAGTTTATTTTGGTTTCATCTGACCATAATGACATTCTCCCAATCTTCTTCTGGATCATCCAAATGCTCTCTAGCAAACTTCAGACGGGCCTGGACATGTACTGGTTAAGCAGGGGGACACGTCTGGCACTGCAGGATTTGAGTCCCTGGCGGCGTAGTGTGTTACTGAAGGTAGGCTTTGGTTACTTTGGTCCCAGCTCTCTGCAGGTCATTCACTAGGTCCCCGTGTGGTTCTGGGATTTTGCTCACCGGTTCTTGTGATCATTTTGCCCCACGGGGTGAGATCTTGCGTGGAGCCCCAGATCGAGGGAGATTATCAGTGGTCTTGTATGTTTTCCATTTCCTAATAATTGCTCCCACAGTTGATTTCTTCAAACCAAGCTGCTTACCTATTGCAGATTCAGTCTTCCCAGCCTGGTGCAGGTTCTACAATTTTGTTTCTGGTGTCCTTTGACAGCTCTTTGGTCTTGGCCATAGTGGAGTTTGGAGTGTGACTGTTTGAGGTTGTGGACAGGTGTCTTTTATACTGATAACAAGTTAAACAGGTGCCATTAATACAGGTAACGAGTGGAGGACAGAGGAGCCTCTTAAAGAAGAAGTTACAGGTCTGTGAGAGCCAGAAATCTTCATGTTTGGTAGGGTACCAAATACTTTTTTCCACCATAATTTGCAAATAAATTCATTAAAAATCCAACAATGTGATTTTCTGGATTTTCTTTTCTCATTTTGTCTGTCATAGTTGAAGTGTACCTATGAGGAAAATTACAGGCCTCTCTCATCTTTTTAAGTGGGAGAACTTGCACAATTGGTGGCTGACTAAATACTTTTTTGCCCCACTGTATGGGTGCAGCTGTAATGTATTGTTTCCCTGGGTATTGATAGTGTGTCATATTGTTGTTGAATTAAATTAAAGATTCACACACCTGCTAAAATAGGATCAAGCTCTGGTTGGTAACCTTTGTTGTAAACCCATAAAGTCAGAGGACTTAGTTATTGATATAAGCAGCATCATAAATGTACTTCAGTAGTACTTCATGTCAGTTGATTCATGTGGTTGTATGTACTGTGTGTGAGTGGATGGCAGTGCCACTGTGCCAGGCCAATGCCAAGGCAGTTAACGGGGCTCCTACACTTTTAGAAAAAAGGTTCCTTATAMAATCAAATAACCCTTTRATWGGGTTCTTTGATCAGAACCCTAGAGGTTCTTCTTTACTGAACCAAAATGGTTCCATATAGAKCCCTACATGATGCCATTTATGATTTGTTGCTACTACTGTTAAATAGTAATATTGATCTTAGAATATAATTGAATAATGGACAAAAGAATATCAGCATAGTTTTTTAATTTATTGTAATTATATGCAAACAGTTTGGAAATATGCAGTGTGTTTGAATGAAGGCCCACGTCAACTCTGGCTGACTTCTTTACAATACAATATACTTTTTCCATTAGTTACAGTGAACAACAACTGTGTTTTCTTCTCCATTCTAAACCCTTGAGCAAGGGCCTTGCTCAAGGGCCCAACGGTAGGGGAATGTTTTGAGGGTATGAACCCAGCAGCCCTCCAGTTGTCAGATAAAAAAACAAAAAAAAACAAACACCCTGCCCGGGATTTGAACCGGCCACAGGTCCAACTCCTTAGCCGATGGGCTACCTGCTTGACAGGTTGCAGAGAAGAAGAAAGGAGCAAAAACACGAGTTCATGTTAAGAAATAATACATTTATCTGCCAAATTGAAGACAAAATGCTATGTAGACATGTCATTATTATGATGTAGAAGTAGAACTTACATGAAGTTTTTTGAGCCGTTTCAAAAAGGGATCATAGCTTTCACCTGGATTCAACTAGTCAGTCTGTCATAGAAAGAGCAGCTGTTCTTAATGTTTTGTCCACTCAGAGTGGAGAGTGTGTAAAAAGTAATGTAATGATTAACTAGGCTATTGAATCACCAAGACTTATTATACATCATTTATTATAAATAATTCATACCTCTTCTCAAATCAGCAACAGTCTTCTAGTGGCTTCATGAAACAGGCTAGTCCCCTCAATTGACTCCACACTGAAATACTGAAATGAAATAAACAAATGAGCTAATTGCCAATGTCAGGCTGGGTCTGTAGCTCTATTTGGGACATCCCGTAATAAAAAATACAAAAATATTTGAAAGAATTACCTGGCCTGCTTGTAAAGTGGTGGATTAAAAGTAGCCTGTTTAGCTAGCTAGCTTACTAACATGCTCAAATTCTCATAATGTTTTAACTATTTATCGAGCCTATAGTTTTATCATATTGCTTTATCATATTTGAATCAAATAATCAACTTTGCTTAACTTAACCCTCCTGTGTTAATTCATTCTGTGTTCCCGTTCCAAAATGACGGCCCCATTTATAGCTGATTATAAATCCATAATAATACGTATATTATCACCTAATGTTGTGTTAGATTTCTTTATTAACTTAAGTTCGTGAACATTACAAGTTTCAAACTTCGATTTGCTATTCATGGCCTGTAGGCCTCATTGACCTGAGCTCATACAACTCGTTTTTGATTAAAGAAAGCATAATGAATGGATTATTGACTATAACAAATACTCAGATAAAACATTGTGCTATTTATCACAGTCTACTTTGTGTCAAAGTTTAACAAGGACTCTCCTCCTCACCAGTGTCATGATCAAAGATATGATCAAGAGCCTCACATACAGTATATCGTTTGGTCATTGTGCTGCCACAGAATTAATTGTGAGCAAGGCCTCAAAAAAGCTTTATATACCAGAGCTGTGAGAAAAGTTCTATATATTATTGAAACAATGTTGCGATTGTTTGTGAGAATGCCAACAGATGTGGTTCCCGGGGGAAAGAGTCTATTGGGGAAAGGTTTCCGTGGGGGTTTCCATGGAAGCCAAGAAGGGGAGTGAGGTGTGTGTTCAAACGCACATGCATGTGGGGGTCTGGGAGAGGAAGTGTGTCCATCTGATGAATGGGCATGTGCCTGAACTCAATTTTATGCACTAATTGTAGTCTCACCCATTCATTTTTAATGAACGGTCATTTTTGACAGGGAACACAACAGGTGTACAAAAGTTAAATAAAACACCCAAAATTGAATGAAAGTCATCAAAAAGTATTTTGTGTGTTCAGATGCCCTGTGTGGACAAAGTCATGGAACCTTATGACAATCAGATTAAATGAACTACGACCGGAACACAGCAGGAGGATTAATACATAGAAAAATAATGTGCTTATTGTTAAACTACTTGCAAGTTGGTTCAACCACCYTCCTCTTGCATCATCATGCTGGAATGGATTGGCTGTTGGTTTGAGTCGGAATGGCATTAAAATTTTGATTTGACCAATCCAAGAGGTTCTATATAGAACCCCTTTTTTWAAACCTAAAACCCTTTTTCCATKATGTTAGACTGAATMAAATAAGAATGTTGACTTYWKGCGACGTAAGAAGCAAAACTCGTTTTTCCATCAAAATAATTTTTATTGCGAGCTAACGTGAAGTAATAAAGGAATTTGCATATGTCACGAGAAAATATACGTTGCCCTTATTAAATTCCAGATATTTCAACATCCATTGATGGAACATTAACTCGTTTGACTGCTATCGATTTTGTAAATAAATACATTTTGCGCATGGAGAGTTTGAGTTATGAAAGTTGGACTGGATCTTGAATTCTAGGTGCAGGAAACACTTTGACGAGCTTCAAAAAATAAAGTGTTATTTTCTGGCAATCGTGGCTTATTCTCTGCCAGATGTTAAACAAACCGTTCTAAATGGATAATGTAAATGGTTAGGCCTATTTGGGMGATTGACTTGTCATRTCTTCAACTTGAGGCAATTTCGASGTAAGAAGTGTTTGTGTTGCCCAATAGCTTATAGGTTCATGCTGGAATCGGCTACTGAGGATGCGGTCGTAATTTCAATCACTGAATCAAATATTAATAACATGAACTGAATGAGCTTGTAGCCTAATCTGACGGACTGTTACCAACAATCTAATGCAGCCATTCTAACAACAGCTGATCGCAATTGCGGTAAGCTGTGACCATGATCACAACTCATTAAAAAAAAAGTGTTTAAAAGTGTCTGCTTTTATGAAACACATTATTTKCTTATTTTTCTCATTCTAGCTACAGTAGCATTTACTTAGCAACAGCACTGGTTTGTATGAACCGTGCTGTTTGCCAATCAGACCTCAGCAACAATGTTGCAAAGTAAATACATGTTTTTAGATTTGTTTTGCTAGTGAAGTCAAAATGAAATAGAGATATCAAATTTACATAAGTATCCACACCCCTGAGTCAATGCATGTCATCACATTTGGCAGCGATTACATGTGTGAGTCTTTCTGGGTAAGTCTCTCCGAGCTTTGCACACCTGGATTGTACAATGTTTAGTAAACATTTTTAATTTTTTTATTCTCCAAGCTCTGTCATGTTGGTTGTTGTTGATCATTGCTAGACAGCTATTTTCAACTTTTCCAACAGATTGTAAGCCAATTTAAGTCAACACTGTAACTAGGCCACTCAGGAACATCCAATGTCGTCTTGGTAATCAATTCCAGTGTATATTTGGCCTTGTGTTTATTGTCCTGCTGAAAAGTGCATTTTTCTCCCAGTGTCTGTTGGAAAGCAGACTGAACCAGGTTTACCTCTAGGATTTGGCCTGTGCTTAGTGTTATTCTGTTTATTTTTTATAAACCTATTACAAGCATACCCATAACATGATGCAACCACCACCATGCTTGAACATTTGAATAGTGGTACTAGGTGATGGGTTGTGTTTGCCCCGACCATACCATAATGACAAAGTAAAAATATGTAGATTTTATTTTTTTGCAAATGTATAAAAATAATGAAATATCCCATTTACATGAGTATTCAGACCCTTTACACAATACTTTGTTGAAGTTCCTTTGGCAACAATTACACACTCAAGTCTTCTTGGGTATGATGCTACAAGCTTTACACACCTGTATTTGGGGAGTTTTTCCATTCTTCTCMGCAGATCCTCTCAAGCTCTGCCAGGTTGGATGGGGAGTGTRGCACAGCTATTTTCTGGTCTCTCCAGAGATGTTCGATCGGGTTCAAGTCCGGCCTCTGGCTGGGCCACTCAAGGACATTCAGAGACTTGTCCTGAAGCCACTCCTGTGTTGTCTMCTGTGTGCCAAAGACCCCTCAGAGACATCAAATCTCCTTTGCCAGCTGTATCAAAAGCGTTGGCCAAGTCAATAAAAATAGCAGCACAACATTGCTTAGAATCAAGGGCAATGGTGACATCATTGAGGACCTTTAAGGTTGCAGTGACACATCCATAACCTGAGCGGAAACCAGATTGCATACCTGAGAGAATACTATAGCCATCAAGATAGCCAGTCAGTTGATTGACAAGTTTTTMACACTTTTGATAAACAGGGCAAAATAGAAATAGGCCTATAACAATTAGGATCAGCTTGATCTCCCCCTTTATTTAAAGGACGAACCGTGGCTGCCTTCCAAGCAATGGGAACCTCCCCAGAAAAGGTGAGACAGGCTTGGTGATGATAGGGGCAGCAACCTTAAAGAAGAAAGGGTCKACCATCTGACCCAGATGTTTTTTTGGGGTCAAGTTTCAGGAGCTCCTTTAGCACCTCGGACTCAGTGACCGCCTGCAGGGAGAAACTTTGTAGCGGGGGAAAAATAGGGAGGAGCATCGGGGATAGTCGCATTAGAAGGGGTGGGAGATGAAGAAATGTTGGACTGGCAAGGAGTCATGGCTGAAACAAATAGGAATCCTGACTTAATGAAGTGGTGATTTAAAGAGCTCAGCCATGTGCTTCTTGTCAGTAACAACCACATCATTAACATTAAGGGACAGCTGTGAGAAGGAGGGTTTATTCTCCAGATCTTTAACAGTTTTCTAGAACTTCTTGGGGTTAGACCCAGAGAGAGAACTGCTTCTGAAAGTAACTAACTTTGGCCTTCCGGATAGCCTGAGTGCACTTATTTCTCATTTGCCTGAACGAGAGCCAGTCAGATTGAGTATGCATGTGCCGAGCGATTTGCCAAATACAATTCTTGAGGTGGAGTAACTCTGCAAGATCACGGTTGAACCAGGGGGTAAACCAGTTTAATTATCATTTTCTTTATGGGGGCGTYTTTGTTAACAATACCACTGGAGATATAAAAAAGGAAGATCCAAGTGTCTTCAACAGAGGGGATCAAGCTGATTCTATACCATTGTACAGAGGCCAGATCATGAAGGAAGGCTTGCTCATTGAAGTTTTTTAGCAAGCGTCTATGACAAATCAGGACAGGTCATGTCACTGAGCAGCCATTACGAACACAGGCTGTAAAACAGTGATCACTAAGGTCATTACAGAAAACACGACTGATACCTATCAGTATTATTTGTGAGGATAACAGCAAGGAGAGTAGCCTTTTCTGGGTGTTTGGAGTCACACCTTGTGGGATTGGTAATAATCTGAGAGATTTAGGGAGTCCCATTGCTTTAGGACTTGGTCAGGTGGTTTTAAGTATGTCCCAGTTTAGGTCACCTAGCAGGACAAATTCAGACTTAGTGTAAGGGGCCAGGAGAGAGCTTAGGGCAGGTAGGGTACAGGCCGGTGCTGATGGAGGACGATGGCACCCAGCAACTGTCAACAAAGAGCTATTTGAAAGTTTAAATAATTGCTTAAAACCAGCAAATCAAATTGAGAATGCCTAGAATGAGACAACAGAGCACTGAAGGTGATCCTTGGTAAAGATTGCCACTCCCCCACCTTTGGAAGATCTGTCTTGCCGAAAAAGTTTATTATTATTATGTTTTCACCCCCTTTTTCTCCCCAATTGGTTGTAGTTACTGTCTTGCCTCATTGCTGCAACTCGGGAGAGGCGAAGGTCGAAAGCCATGCGTCCTCCGAAACACAACCCAACCAAGCCGCACTGCTTCTTAACACAGCGCGCATCCAACCCGGAAGCCAGCCGCACCAATGTGTCGGAGGAAACACCGTGCACCTGGCAACCTTGGTTAGCGCGCACTGCGCCCGGCCCGCCACAGGAGTCGCTGGTGCGCGATGGGACAAGGATATCCCTACCGGCCAAACCCTCCCTAACCCGGACGATGCAATTGTGCGTCGCCCACGACCTCCGGTCGCGGCCGGCTGCGACAGAGACGGGCGCTAACCCAGAATCTCTGTGGCACAGCTAGCGCTGCGATGCAGTGCCCTAGACCACTGCGCACCGGGAGGCCCTAGTTTCTTTATTTCTATGTTTTCTATTTCTTTTTTTGCCGAGTGTGGTTCCAATCAGAAGCAGCTGTCTATCGTTGTCTCTGATTGAGAATCATACTTAGGCAGTCCTTTTTCCCTCTTTCATTTGTTTGTTCTTAATTTTGCACTGGTTATTTTGCCCTGCAGAACGTCACGTTCGTATTTTTGTTTTGTTGTTGTCGGTGTTCAGTTAATAAATAAATAAATAGAATGAACACGTACCATGCTGCGCTTTGGTCCACTTCTTCCAAGACGATCGTGACAGAAGAACCCACCACAAAAGGACCAAGCAGCGTGGCCAGGAGGAGAAGGGATCCTGGGCACGGAGAGAAGGGAGTTTAGGACATCGTGGACATGGGGGGAGATCATGGCAGGCGACAAAAGCCTGCCATGGAAACAGGCGGAGGCAGATAGAGAGGAGCGGAGAGATCAGGAGTTACGGCAGAGACAGGAGCACGAGAGGCAACCCCAATTTCTTTTGGGGGGGGGGGGGACACGGGTTGGCGAGCGGAGTTGGTCATGGTTCCAGTGCCATGTTTTCCGGTTTTACGCACCGTGCCTTCAGTGCAAAGTCACAGCCCGGTGCGTGCAGTACATGCTCTTCGTACCTGCCGCGTAAAGAGGGGTATCCAGCCAGGAACGGTGATGCCGGCTCAGCGCTCCTGGTCTCCAGTGCGCCTACTCGGACCGGGATATCCTGCGCTGGCTCTGCGCAAGGTGTCTCCAGTGCGCCTGCACAGCCCAGAGCGTCCTGTGTCAGCGCCTCGAATGTGCCGGGCTAAAGTGGTGATTCAGCCAGGAGGGGTTGTGCCAGCCCTAAGCTCCAGACCTCCAGTGTGCTTTCACAGCCCAGTGCGTCCTGTGCTGGTGCCCCACTTGCTGGATTGAAGTGGGTATCCAGTCAGTACGGGTTGTGCCTGCTAACCGAACCAGGCCTCCAGTGTGTCTCTCCAGCCTGGTGACTCCTGTGCCTGCCTCCACAAACCAGGCCTCCAGTGTGTCTCTCCAGCCCGTGAGTCCTGTGCCTGCTCCACGGACCAGGCCTCCTGTGTGTCTCCTCAGCCTGGTGAGTGCCTGTGCCTGCTCCACGCACCAGGCCTGCAGTGTGTCTCCCCAGCCTGGCCAGTCCGGAGCCTCCAGCGACGGTTCCCAGTCCGGAGCCTCCAGCGACGGTCCGGCGATGATCTGCGGCCCGGTTCCTCCAGTGAAGGTCCATACACCAGGGCCGCCACCAAAGCGGAGGGATCTGCGGGTGGAGGGTGGTCTACGTCCCGCACCGGAGCCACCGCCGTAAGGGATGCCCACCCGGACCCTCCCCTTTAGAGTCAGGTTTTGCGGCCGGAGTCCACACCTTTGGGGGGGGGGGGGTACTGTCACGCCCTGGCCATAGAGAGGTTTTTATTCTCTATTTTGGTTAGGATAGGGTGTGACTAGGGTAGGCATTCTAGTTTCTTTATTTCTATGTTTTCTATTTCTTTGTTTTTTGCCGAGTGTGGTTCCCAATCAGAAGCAGCTGTCTATCGTTGTCTCTGATTGYGAATCATACTTAGGCAGTCCTTTTTCCCTCTTTCATTTGTGGGTTCTTAATTTTGCACTGGTTYTTATTTTGCCCTGCAGAACGTCACGTTCGTATTTTTGTTTTGTTGTTGTCGGTGTTCAGTTAATAAATAAATAGAATGAACATGCACAACGCTGCGCTTTGGTCCACTTCTTCCCATGACGATCGTGACAGTASGCCTGAAAGGGAGCTGGGATGGCATCAGAGTGCCCTTGCCGCTACTCTGATACCCTTCTGCACCTAATCAGAACTTTTACTGTCAAATAAGAGGTTAAATGTGGAACCTCCAGGAGCCAGGTGCTAGTGTTCACTCCCTGCTCCTTTGCCCAGTACCTACCCCATGCACCCTGCCCCCTGTCCCATTCACATGTTGCTGACTAGTGTTTGTGTTTGGGAAAAATCMATTATGTGAATGTTAAGACCATATTTTGGGACAAAATCAGCACTGCTTGTGTGTTCTTGACATTTGCTGTACTTGTGGTATATGTGTTTACACCTACAGTGTAAAATATAATATATCAAGTATTTTCCCTCTGAGTGAGTATGGGTCAGTGGGGCATTGCTCACTGCCCCACTACACTGAACCCGTGTGTGTGTGCCGGCGATCGTTGTGTGTTTGGTCGCTGCACTAAAGACAACCAGAGGATCAGGTTACAGAATTCCTTCCTGGTGAAAGTGGAGAGCAGGGAGAGAAAGAGCAGGGAGAGAAAGAGCAGGGAGAGAAAGGAGAGAAAGAAGGAGGGAGAGGGAGCAAAGATCCGGAGCGGGATGCACATACTCCAGAGCGGTTCCAGATGCAGGAATGTCGCCTCCCAACTTCCCACATTTTTCCCTCTCCATAACAATGTATTACATTACTGCTGGAATTAAAATAAATAAGACTCTCCCGCTCAACCTTGTCATGGCTTTGAGTGGTTATATGAGACCGAGAGCAGTGTGGACGGACAGACACTCAGTCAGTTGCCCCAGACTTGTCTGCACTACATAAAGGCAGACAGATACTACCACCAAATGGACATGCAGTTGAACGGGGCAGCTCAAGCAGGACAGACATTTGATGAACTGACAGGTRGGAAAGGTGGCATCCTAGGATAGTGCAATGTTGAAAGTCACTGAGCTCTTCAGTAAGGCCARTCTGCTGCCAATGTTTGTCTATGGAGATTGCATGGCTGTTTGCGCAAAAAAATAAATATACACCTGTCAGCAACGGGTGTGGCTGAAATCGACAAATCCTCAAATTTGAAGCGTCCACATACTTTTGTGTATATGGTGTTCTTAGCCATGGAGGATGTTTTTGTGGTATTTTCTAACTTGATTGTGTGCATATGTATTTGTTTATGCAGCTGCAGGGCACGTGTTGGAGGTCCTGTCTGTTACAGGGGTTGTGTGTCTTGTGTGTATGTGTGTGGCGTGGTACATGTGCTGGGTGTTTGTAAACATCTGTGCAGATGAATGGGAGACCTGCACAGCCTTTGATTCTGCCTTTCTTTCAACATGTCTCCGCTCTTACTGTGAACAGATGATGGAGGAGGAGGAGGGGAAAGATGGAGGGAGGGAAAGGAGGAAGGAGGGACAGCTTGGAGTGCTTCCCAGAGACCGACTGCTGGGCGTTTGTTCTTTGTTTTACTAAAAGTTGCACGTGTGTGTCAAATCAAATTTTGTTGGTCACATACACATGGTTAGCAGATGTTATTGCGAGTGTAGTGAAATGCTTATGCTTCTAGATCTGACAGTGCAACAGTATCTAACAGGTAWTATCTAACAATTCCACAAGAAAACCTAATACACACAATCTAGTAAAGGATGGATGAGAATATATAAATAATATATGGATGAGCAGTGAACAGAGCGGCTAATATAGTATAAGAATAGATAGTGAAGAGTAAAGAATAGATAGTGAAGGATTAACAGTTGAAGTCAGAGTTTACATACACTTAGGTTGGAGTCATTTAAAACTCCTTTTTAAACCACTCCACACATTTCTTGTCAACAAACATAGTTTTGGCAAGTCGGTTAGGACATCTACTTTGTGCATGACACAAGTAATTTTCCAACAATTGTTTACAGACAGATATATTTCACTTATAATTCACTGTATCACAATTCTGGGTCAGAATGTACATACACTAAGTTGACTGTGCCTTTAAACAGCTTGGGAAATTCCAGAAAGATGTCATGGCTTTAGAAGCTTCTGATAGCTAATTGACATCATTTGAGTCAATTGGAGATGTACCTGTGGATGTATTTTAAGGCCTAGCTTCAAATCGGTGCCTCTTTGCTTGACATCACGGGAAAATCTAAAGAAATCAGCCAAGACCGTCCGTTGCTTCATCCTTGGAGCAATTTCCAAACGCCTTAAGGTACCACGTTCATCTGCCAAACAATCGTACGCAAGTATAAACACCAATGAGACCACGCAGCCGTCATACCGCTCAGGAAGGAGACGAGTTCTGTCTCCTAGAGATGAATTACTTTGGTGCAAAAATCAATCCAGAACAACAGCAAAGGACCTTGTGAAGATGCTCTGGTCGTGACTGTGAAAACAAAAATAGAACTGTTTGGCCATAATGACCATTGTATTGTTGGAGGAAAAGGGGGTGGCTTGCAAATGACCCAAGCATACTTCCAAAGTTGTGGCAAAATGGCTTAAGACAACAAAGTCAAGGTATTGGAGTGGCATCACAAAGCCCTGACGCTCTATCCTATGGAAATTTGTGGCAGAATTGAAAAAGCGTTTGCGAGCAAGGAGGCCTACAAACCTGACTCAGTTACACCAGCTCTGTCAGGAGGAATGGGCACAAAATTCACCCAACTTATGTGGGAAGCTTGTGTAAGGCTACCCGAAACGTTTGACCTAGTTAAAACATTTAAAGGCAATGCTACCAAATACTAATTGAGTGTGTGACTTCTGACCCGCTGGGAATGTGATGAAAGAAATAAAAGCTGAAATAAATCATTCTCTCTACGATTATTCTGACATTTCACATTCTTAAATAAAGTGGTGATCCTAACTGACCTAAGACAGGAACTTTTACTAGATTAAATGTCAGGAATTGAAAGACTGAGTTTAATGTATTTGGCTAGTGTAATAAACTTCCGACTTCAACTGTACATATGAGATGAGTAATGCGAGATATGTAACATTCATTAAGTGGCGATTATTAAAGTGGACTAGTGTTCCATTTTTGTTTTAAAGTGGCCAATGATATCATGTCCGTAGGTAGGCATCCGCCTCTCTGTGCTAGATGATGGCTGTTTAACAATCTGATGGCCTTGAGAGTGAACAAACAGGCATCTATCTCTCTCTGTCCCAGCTTTGATGCACCTGTACTGACCTCGCCTTCTGGATGGAAGCGGGGTGAACAGGCAGTGGCTTGGGGGGTTGATGTCCTTGATTTAACTTTTTTGCCTTCCTGTGACATCGGGTGTTGTAGGTGTCCTGTAGGGCAGGTCGTTTGCCCCCYGTGATGCGTTGTGCAGACAGCACCACCCTCTGGAGAGCCCTGCGGTTGTGGGTGGTGCAGTAGCCATACCAGGCGGTGATACAGCGCGACAGAATGCGGGTTTTCGGTGACAAGCTAAATTTCCTGGTTCTCGTAGTACCTAGTGATCACTGGAGGATATGCGGTACCACTGTTGCGCCCCCTTCACCACACTGTCTGTGTGCGTGGACCATTTTCAGTTTGTCGGTGATATGTACACCGAGGAACTTAAAACGTTCCACCTTCTCCACTGCTGTCCCGTCGATGTGGATAGGGGGGTGCTCCCTTTGCTGTTTCCTGAAGTCCACGATCATCTCTTTTGTTTTGCTGACATTGAGTGTGAGGTTATTTTCCTGACACCACACTCCGAGGGCCCTCACCACCTCCCTATAGGCTATCTCTCGTGTGTGTGTGTGTGTGTGTGTGTGTGTGTGTGTGTGTAATTTGCTCATTAGTGGTACTGCATATCCTCCAGTGATCACAAGGTACAACCAGAACCAGGAAGTAGAGCGATTTTCCCCCATTGGCATCTAGTGCAGATTTCCTGCCCACAGTTCACCAGGGATATACTCACAAACTAATGCATGTGCACACACACACATTTTGTTATTCTATCCTCGTGGGGACCTAAAATCAAACCATTAACCCTAATTGTAACCCTAAACCTAACATCTAAGCTTAAAATAGGCTTTGTAGTCATGGGAAGGTGGGAAATGTCCCAACGAGGGAGAATTGTCCTTCTTTTGTTGTCCTTTTGGGGATTTTAGGTCCCCACAAGGATAGAAGAACCAAGACACAGACACGCACACCAGTGTGACTAATAGAAAATCCAATAAAAGTTCCTTGGTCACACACACCAAGCCCCGCCCCCGTCACTCAGGCAGGCAGCAAATCAAATCAAATGGTATTAGTCACGTGCGCCGAATACAACAGGTGTAGACTTTACAGTGAAATGCTTACTTATGAGCCCCCAACCAACAATGCAGTTAAAAAATAAAACTGATAAGAATAAGAGATAAAAGTAACAAGTAATTAAAGAGCAGCAGTAAAACAACAATAGCGAGACTATGTACAGGGGGGTACCGGTAAAGAGGCAATGTGCGGGGGCACTGGGTTAGTTGAGGTAGTATGTACATGTAGGTAGAGTTACTGAAGTGACTATGCATAGATGACAACAGAGAGTAGCAGTGGTGTGATGGGGGGGGGGGGGGGCACTGCAAATAGTCTGGGTAGCCATTTGACTAGATGTTCAGGAGACTTATGGCTTGGGGTTAGAAGCTGTTTAGAAGCCTCTTGGACCTAGACTTGGTGCTCTGGTACCGCTTATCATACGGTAGCAGAGAGAACAGGCTATGACTAGGGCCTTCCTCTGACACCGCCTGGTATAGAGGTCCTGGATGTCAGGAAGCTTTGCATCAGTGATGTACTGGGCTGTTCGCACTACCCACTGTAGTGCCTTGCGGTCGGAGGCCGAGCAGTTGCCATACCAGGCAGTGATGCAACCAGTCAGGATGCTTTCGATGGTGCAGCTGCAGAACCTTTTGAGGATCTGAGGACCCTTGAGGAGCTGAGGACCCATGCCAAATCTTTTCAGTCTCCTGAGGTTTTGAGGTTTTGTCATTCCCTCTTCACAACTGTCTTGGTGTGCTTGGACCATGATAGTTTGTTGGTGATGTGGACACCAAGGAACTTGAAGCTCTCAACCTGCTCCACTGCAGCCCCATCGATGAGAATGGGGGCGTGCTCGGTCCTCTTTTTCCTGTAGTCCACAATCGTCTCCTGTGTCTTGATCACGTTGAGGGAGAGGTTGTTGTCCTGGAACCACACGGCCAGGTCTCTGACCACCTCCCTATAGGCTGTCTCGTCGTTGTCGGTGATCAGGCCTACCACTGTTGTATCATCGGCAAAGAACACAGTTCCTCGGCGCTATTTATTCTCTCAACAAGCTGTCAATTCATGCAATCAACAAGAACGATACTGCTTTCCACATTGCTTCTAAATATGAATCAATGGCATGTTCTGAATCAGATGGACTATTTTAAAATCTTTGCCTAAATGCAACATCTATCTCCCGATTGGCGCAGCGGTCCAAGGCACTGCATCGCAGTGCTAGAGGCGTCACTACCGACACCCTGGTTTGAATCCAGGCTTTATCACATCCGGCCGTGATTGGGAGTCCCATAGGGTGGCGCACAATTGGCCCAGCGTTGTCCGGGTTTGTCATTGTAAATAYGAATTCTTAACTGACTTGCCTAGTTAAATAAAGGTTAGATAAWWTTTTTTWAAAGGGTCCGATGMGAAAAACTGACCAACACTTATGTTCCTACCCTTTCATAACTCCTACCTGACCGTTTCATTTGTTGTCATGRCAAACAACACCAACCATAGAATTAGAATTATCTTTCTATTTATATAATTCCAACAGTTCACCTAAGTTTAAAAAAATCTGTATTGCAGGTGAAATTGCAATATTAAAACATCTATCTTATTGGTGCTCCTACATTTCGTGCATCAGTGCTACCAATGAAAATGTTTAATATAAAGCCCTGGATATACATGGATATACCTGGATATACATCTCCCCAGTCCCCCTCTTAATGTGGCCTTGAGGTTCTGATCCCCTCAGTTACTTGCAAGACCAGCCAGGAAGTGGAGGAGGGGACAGGACAGAGAGCAGGGAGAAGGGCATGGGAGGGGCTGGGATGGAGGGAGGGTAGATGGGAAGGGTAGAGGGGTGCAGGCAGGTTATGTGTTTGAGGGGTGCGTGGTGACTCTCTGTGGGGTATCTCTTATCAGGATTAGGCAGGGATGTGATGCTAGTGGAGGAGGGAGCTGTGTGTGTGTGCAGATAACAGAAAGGGGGGTAGGATTAGAGGAGCCAGATCACAGGGAGGGCTGCAGGATAAGGGGCGACGCATGGGTTTTGGGGTTACAGGAAAGGGGGTTAGGGTAAGACTACAGTATACATTAGTGTACAGTATCAGTACTATTCACCATTGAAGGCATTAATTCGAGTTTTAATCATGTGAAAATGATGCTACATCAATAATTGTATTATGTTTCTCTGTTTCCAGTAATGCAGATCATTTTCCATATGGTTACCGTAAATGCACATTAGACATTAGGATTAACATCATTACACTGATATTATTTGTTAGGTCATTCAATTAATTCCACGGTGTGTGCGCGTGCACTCGTGAGTGTGTGTGCAGCTCTTTGAGGTCATCAATCCACTAGGCTGAAAGTAGGTTACAGACCTCCTCAGTACCGCACTGGGTCGGCCCATTCATAACTCTTCTACTGTCCGTTTGCCCTGATGGCGGTGCTGCAGTGGTTTCTGGTGTTCCCCGTGCTCCTGTTTGTATCAGTCATTCTGTGCATCCAGACGAAGCAGGGCAATCCTAAAAGCCATTTATCCCGGATTAGACAACACTTTATGTACCAGCGAACCAGAGAGCATTCTGGCACCCCGCGACGGCCTGGGTGACAACTATATTAGTGTGTGACTAACGGTTAGAGCAGTTAACAGTGTGGGTGTAAGGCCCTATTTGCACGACGAGAGAGTCTGAGGAACGGAATGGTGAACATTTCTACTTTTCAATTCACATCCTTGGCTGCCAATGTGTCATTTTTGGTCCGCAGCTCAAATTGAAGGTAAATATCACAGTAGCCACAAGCCAGTAGGCACAACCCAGTGGTGTAGTGGAGGGTATACACATGTACATGGCGTATACCCACTTATTTATCCCCACGATGCATTTCAACGTCGTGGAAATGGTGGAACAGATCAGAATGTTTAGCTTGAAATGTTGATAAACTATTATTTGTTCACATGTGCAAATGTTCCAAAAGGCAATTTGCGGGAAAACGCTGTTTTAAAATGCTCCGTTCCAGCTATTATTATTGGGCCCCCGAGTGGCACAGCAGTCTAAGGCACTGCATTTCAGTGTTAGAGGTGTCACTACAGACCCCCCGATTCCAGGCTGTATCACGACCGGCCGGGATTGGGAGTTCCATAGGGCGGCGTACAATTGGCCCAGTGTCGTCCGGGTTTGGCCGGGGTAGGCCGTCATTGTAAATAAGAATTTGTTCTTAACTGACTTGTCTAGTTAAATTTTTAAAAAAATGATGAGCTGTCCTCCCTTCAGCAGCCTCTACTGCAAACAGTGCTAGGTGCCTGTGCACTTGAATTAAAGGGTAACCTCAAAAGTGTAACTTTGAGAGCAAAAACCTGGGAAAAAATTGAAAAATCTGAAACCTGTGAACCATTTCTGACTCATTTATCTGTTTCAATAGTAGGCCTACTTGCACAATACAGCTTGTGAGTTGGCCTGYATGTGTAAAACTAATATGGGATTTATCATTTTTCCTCATTCAGAGTGTGTATCACTGTTTCTCATAGAATTTTCACATTTTCTTCACATAAACGTGTTGATGTTTAGCTGAACCATAGCTAGATGGGAGCTCTTAGGCGTACACTAGCTACCGTATTAAAGTTACCTTAGAACAGTGGTTCCCAAACTTTCTATAGTCCCGTACCCCTTCAAACATTCAACCTCCAGCTGCGTAGCCCCTCTAGCACCAGGGTCAGCGCACTCTCAAATGTWGTTTTTTGCCATCATTGTAAGCCTGCCACACACACACTATARYATACATTTATTAAACATAAGAATGAGMMTGAGTTYTRYTCACKACCCGGCTCGTGGGAAGTGACAAAGAGCTCTTATAGGACTAGGGCACAAATAATAATAATAATCAATCTTTTTACTCTTTATTTAGCCATCTTACATATAAAACTTTATTGGTTCATTGAAAATTGTGAATAACTCGCCACAGGTCCATGAGAAGGGTGTGCTTGAAAGGAGTCTGTCTTGAATCATTTTCCACACACAGTCTGTGCCTGTATTTAGTTTTCATGCTCGTGAGGGCCAGGAATCCACTCTCACACAGGTACGTGGTTGCAAAGGGCAACAGTGTCTTAACAGCGCGATTTGCCAAGGCAGGATACTCTGAGTGCAGCCCATTCCAGAAATCTGGCAGTGGCTTCTGATTAAATTCAATTTTCACAGAAGCGCTTGTTGCAATTTCGATGAGGCTCTCTTGTTCAGATATCGGTAAGTGGACTGGAGGCAGGGCATGGTGGGATAACGAATCCAGTTGTTTCTGTCATCCGTTTCGGGAAAGTACCTGCGTAGTTGTGCACCAAACTCACTCAGGTACTTTGCTATATCACATTTGACATTGTCCGTAAGCTTGAGTTCATTTGCACACAAAATAAATCATACAGTGATGGAAAGACCTGTGTGTTGTCCTTGTTAATGCGGACAGAGAAGACCTCCAACTTCTTAACTTGCCTTTCGAAGACCTTAGAAAGGCTGGGTAGGATAGATATAGATCTGTAGCAGTTTGGGTCTAGAGTGTCTCCCCCTTGGAAGAGGGGGATGACCGCGGCAGCTTTKCAATCTTTGGGGATCTCAGACGATACAAAAGAGAGGTTGAACAGGCTAMTAATYGGGGTTGCAACAATTTTGGCGGATCATTTTAGAAAGAGAGAGTCCAGATTGTCTAGCCCGGCTGATTTGTAGGGGTCCAGATTTTGCAGCTCTTTCAGAACATCAGCTATCTGTATTTGGGTGAAGGAGAAATGGGGGAGGCTTGGGCAAGTTGCTGTGAGTGGTGAAGGGCTGTTGACCGGGGTAGGGGTAGCCAGGTGGAAAGCATGGCCAGCCGTAGAAAAATGCTTATTGAAATTCTCAATTATCGTGGATTTATCGGTGGTGACAGTGTTTCCTAGCCTCAGTGCAGTGGGCAGCTGGGAGGAGGTGTTCTTATTCTCCATGGACTTTACAGTGTCCCAGAATTTTTTGAAGTTTGCTACAGGATGCAAATTTCTGTTTMAAAAAGCTAGCCTTTGCTTTCCTAACTGCCTGTGTATATTGGTTCCTGACTTCCCTGAAAAGTTCCATATCGCGGGGGTTATTCGATGCTAATGCAGAATGCCACAGGAGTTTTTTGTGCTGGTCAAGGGCAGTCAAGTCTGGAGTGAACCAAGGGCTATATCTGTTCCTGGTTCTACATTTTTTGAATGGGGCATGCTTATTTAAGATGGTGAGGAAAGCACTTTTAAATAATAACCAGGCATCCTCTACTGACGGAATGAGGTCAATATCCTTCCAGGATGCCAGGTRGATTAGAAAGGCCTGTTTTAGGGAGCGTTTGACAGTGATGAGGGGTGGTCGTTTGACCGCAGACGCATTATGGATGCAGGCAATGAGGCAGTGATTGCTGAGATCTNCCTGTTTTAGGGAGCGTTTGACAGTGATGAGGGGTGGTCGTTTGACCGCAGACGCATTATGGATGCAGGCAATGAGGCAGTGATTGCTGAGATCTTGGTTGAAGACAGCATAGGTGTATTTGGAGGGCAGGTTGGTTAGGATGATATCTATGAGGGTGCCCGTGGTTACGGATTTAGGGTTGTACCTGGTAGGTTCATTGATAATTTGCTTGAGATTGAGGGCATCAAGCTTAGATTGTAGGATGGCTGGGGTGTTAAGCATGTCCCAGTTTAGGTCACCTAACAGCACGAGCTCTGAAGATAGATGGGGGGCAATCAATTCACATATGGTGTCCTGGGCACAGCTGGGGGCAGAAAGTGGTCTATAGCAAGCGGCAATGGTGAGAGACTTGTTTCTGGAAAGGTGGAGTTTTAAAAGTAGAAGCTCATTGTTTGGGCACAGACCTGGATAGTAAGACAGAACTCTGCAGGCTATCTCTACAGTAGATTGCAATTCCGCCACCTTTGGCAGTTCTATCTTGTCGGAAAATGTTATAGTTTGGGATGGAAATTTCAGGGTTTTTGGTGGTCTTCCTAAGCCAGGATTCAGATACGGTTAGGACATCCGGTTTGGCAGAGTGTGCTAAAGCAGTGAATAAAACAAACTTAGGGAGGAGGCTTCTAATGTTAACATGCATGAAACAAAGGCTTTTACAGTTACAGAAGTCAACAAATGAGAGAGCCTGGGGAATGGGAGTGGAGCTAGGCACTGCAGGGCCTGGATTAACCTCTACATCACCAGAGGAACAGGAGGAGTAGGATAAGGGTACGGCGAAAGGCTATAAGAACTGGTCGTCTAGTACTTTCGGAACAGAGAGTAAAAGGAGCAGGTTTCTGGGCACGGTAGAATAGATTCAAGGCATAATGTACAGACAAGGGTATGGTAGGATGCGAAGACAGTGGAGGTAAACCTATGCATTGAGTGACGATGAGAGAGATATTGTCTCTAGAAACATAATTGAAACCAGGTGAGGTCACCGCATGTGTGGAGGTGGAACTAAAGGGTTAGTTAAGGCGTATTGAGTAGGGCTAGAGGCTCTACAGTGAAATAAGGCAATAATCACTAACCAAAACAGCAATGGACAAGGCATATTGACATTAGGGAGAGGCATGTGTAGCCGAGTGATCATAGGGGTCCAGTGAGTAGCTAGGCGGGCTGGAGACACGGCGATTCAGACAGCTAGTAAAAGGGTCCAGGCCAATTGGCAAAATAGGTATAGTGGCCCAAGAAATTGGCCAATGGGCCTCTTCAGCTAACAGTCCGATATGCTCTAGACAGCTAGAGGGCCGTGGCTAGCAGGCTAGCAGATGAGCATTCAGTGGACGTCGCAATGGAGGAGCCAGTTGAAAAAACCCCTCGGGCAGATTCCGTCGGTAGTCTAGTCGTGATGGATCGGCGGGTCTCCGTATCGGCAGTAAAAGGGTTCCAGGCCAATTGGCAAAATAGGTATTGTAGCCCAAAAAGTGGCTGATGGACCTCTTCAGCTAGCCGGGAGATGGGCCTCGAATAGGCTAGCTCCAGACTAATTGGTGCTTGCTTCGGGACAGAGACGTTAGCCAGGAGTGGCCACTCGGATAGCAGCTAGCTAGCTGCGATGATCCAGGTGAAAAGGTTCAGAGCTTGTGCTAGGAATCCAGAGATATGGAGAAAAATAAGTCTGATATGCTCTGGTTTGAATCACGCTGTGCAGATTGGCAAGAGTTGTCCGGGCTAAGGTCAATCACCCGACCTTAGATGACCTGGCCTCCACAATCACCCGACCTCAACCCAATTGTTTGGGTTTGGGAAGAGTTGGANTTGTCCGGGCTAAGGTCAATCACCCGACCTTAGATGACCTGGCCTCCACAATCACCCGACCTCAACCCAATTGTTTGGGTTTGGGAAGAGTTGGACCACAGAGTGAAGGAAAAGTAGCCAACAAGTGCTCAGCATATGTGAGGACTCCTTCAAGACTGTTGGAAAAGCATTCCAGGTGAAGCTGGTTGAGAGAATTTCGAGTGTGCAAAGCTGTAATCAAGGCAAAGGGTGTTTACTTTGAAGAATCTCAAATATAAAATATATTTTGATTTGTTTAACACTTTTTTTGTTTGTTTACGACATGATTCCATATGTGTTCTTTCATAGTTTTGATGTCTTCACTGTTATTCTACAATGTAGAAAATAGTAAAAATAAATGAGTAGGTGTGTCCAAGCTTTTGACTGGTACTGTATATGATATTGCAAATCTCGACCTTTGTATACCTATTCAGGATACATCACCATTAWGATAATTACAATTCATATCCATAATTATGGATTTCTGTGTGGTACAGATCAGGGACCCATAATGTAATTATGTTACATTATCTAAGTCTGTTACCAGGTGTAATTCCCWCTCAATAACCAAAAGAGATGTTTTCAAACTCAAGGTGTCAGGTCATAGCTCATGCCCCATTCTTTCTGCAGCCATCTTTGAATCTTATTTCAGAAGCAGATATTTTAGAGTTTTTAGAAAACATGGTTGCATAAAAAAACAGAGGGATATTTCAATGTGAAAAATTTGAGTTAGCATAATTTAGCTCTGTGGAATTTCCCCTGTTCTSTCCCTCTCTATGACTACTTTGTGCTGCAGATGCTTATGAGCTTTTATCACCTACAAATGATGAATGTACTGCGTAGTGCATTTACCCCAACACTGCCTAGCACTCACTCAACATTTGAATAGACTATACATGAATATACAGTTTCAGTCTATTAACACTAGATACAGGACCATGGTACACCACTAGTACAACTGATTCTGCTGTGTTAGAACCCAARGCGGCGGCGCCCTGCGGTAGAGTGGTGCAGGGTGATGACCTTATTCTGCCCCACAGTGATTTAACCGGTTCTGTCTTCCTGCTCAGTGCAGTGATGCTGAGTCAGAATGGGGAATATTTCAGAGACAGACCGAGAGAAGAGGGGGGAGACCTCTGCTGCAGTAAGCCTAACTTTCCTATGGTACTTTTCAAAGGCAACTGGGCCGACAGACAAGAGAACGAGAGAGGTATTTACATTATGACCAGGTGAGCAGTGTYGGGGAAGGGTGGGTGTCTTCTTGTCACCCACCCAACCACAGTGGAGGTTTTCGACCTAGTCCTGAGTGCAGATGGTGGAGTGTCATTGGTTGGCAGATAGGGGGTGCTGTCTCACTGACTGATAGCTTGGGGCCTGTGGAGTGTCTCAACATATTGTGGAGAGGTTGAAATAGGTGCTAAAGTTCTATGGTTAAGGATACAAAGCTGGTTTTGGAGGCCTTAGGGGTTCAAACTACCTAACACTTWGCATTTAGATCTCTATTTGCCCCATGAAGTGACCTTGGACGGATATAACCCATGCTATGCATTTTAAAGTGAACAAATTGTTTTTCGAGTACTTTGAAAAGCAGTCTGGTATTATATCCATTACTTGCAACAGTCAGTTGGCTTTAACATTTAAAACACATACTACAGCTTGGATCTTGGAAAAAAGACCATGCCTGCCTCTGTTTAACCCAGGAATACTGTGGCACATTGGTGTTGTGGCCATAGGCAAGGGGGAATTGCTTCTTTACATCGTGTTTAAATAATGTTTACACACGTTCGTGTTTTAATGGGCTTATTGCAGATATTCAGCTGTTTTTGGTAGAGTTGTGGAGGGTGTCATAGCACTCACAAGCAACTCTTCGGGCTAGGAMAAGAGATCTCTTTCTCTCTGTGGAGCCCTTGTCTTACTTTGGCTGTTTTTCTGATGTTCGGTCGTCCATGCGACCTCAACCACCCCTCTCCTTCCCTCCCTCTCCAAGCTCCCTAGGTCCAGATGCTGCTTTTCCGGGAATGGGAGGCAAGCAGGAACACACAGCTTCCAGATCCCTGCTTCTCTCTTCCGTTCCCTGCCCAGGTTTTTAGCGTAATTGTTGTTTTTCCCCTTGTTTTTTAAATTTATTACTGGGGTTGGAAAGGCACAAAGGCTCAAGATTCCGGCAGTTAAACTAGGTGAAAAAGCTGGTGTGTGCGTGCTGCAGTCAGTCAGAGACGGATGAGTGTTGGCTTGTCAGTAAGTGTCAGTTAGTGATGTTTCAGTTGTACTGCAGGCCTGAATCCAGGCTCCTGCTGCTTTTAAAAGGCTGTGATATAGGGCCCTCTGAAGTCACAGACACACAAACTCCTGCACACACACACACACACACACACACACACACACACACACACACACACACACACACACACACACACACACACACACCATCTAATATCCTCACACGCTTGCTTATGTACGTTCATGCATATGTTCATGCGTACTGATAAACAGACCCAGCATGTGTGTATGTGTGTTTCAGCCAATTGCAGGGTGGTCTAAAACCATACTAAAACCATACTGTAACCGAAAAATAAGGCTCAGATTCAGAATAACCTCGTTATAGAAGAGTGTTTACTCACCAAACCCAGACAAAAAGAAAACCCTGATTTGGGGGATTTTCACAAAATGTAATCCATACAATAGTCCATATACAGTATTTTCCATGTTTTATTAATAATGGATTACATTTCATGAAAATTCCCCAAATCATGGTTTTCTTTTGTCTGGGTTTTGTGAGGAATCCCTGGATTTGATCAAGACCTCCCTCACTGTCTTACACACAGTTTTTACATTTATACATGAATTTCTACTTACTACAATTACATTGTGGCGGCTTTGATTTCTTGGTGGACCCTGTGTGTGTGTGTGTGTGTGTGTGTGTGTGTGCACTTCCAACCATGTGTGTGTGGAATTGTGCCATGACAGGATATGCGAGCACTGGACTGTGTGTGTAGTGAAACTGCGTTATCTTAGTGAGGGATAGTATAACCCATTTTCAGCTGCCTGTGATAGTTTAACAAAAGGAGGGATTTTATGGGCCTTATTCAAAGTTAATGATTAACTTCATTGTGTATTGTAAGCACCCGTACTACTCAAAGACCAGACATACTCACAAGGACATGAAATCACATCTACCATATGTTTTGCAAACTTTGTAGTTTMCCGTTGTGATCGAGACTCAATGCCCTCTGCACATATATAATAAGGGTTGAGACTCAGACACCCGGGCTAGCATCAGGAGGTCAAAATCAACAATTACACAGCACTGTATAATAATCAATGGAGCGATTCCACAGAACAATATACTCCATGGCTGTTTTATGAGTCTGCCAACATTGGCATGTTTCCAGTTTCATTTCCGCAGTATTTCATTTGTTTGCTCAGATTTGCGTTCAGCAGGCTCATTCAATCGGTTTCCCCCTGACTCAGACACACAATGGTTCTACACCTGTGATTTGGCTCAGGCAGGGCCAGGGGGCACGGGCAGGGATGGGGCCTGTTACTTTAGGCACAGAGCTGTGGTGAGTCTACCTCTTTGTGTGCGTGGCGGGAATGTCAAAGCAAGATATAGCTGTAAAGTAAAACTGCAAATAAAACTGTTGCAATGCACCTGTGGGTTCAAGATAACAATAGATAGCATGAGGCACTAAAGTATGGTATGGGCAATTTCCAGTGCTGACCCGTCATTCAGGGCAGGTGGGGCAGAGACTGTTTTTTGGGGGGAAGTGGGGGCTTGCCTGTTTTGCATGTTATTTTGGCATTAATACGTGTCACACAGTTTGCAAACCAATGTCATTTAAAAAWATATAGAATTGAGTTAATAAAGCCGCAAACAAACATGGTCTCTTTTTTTGTTTTCTTGAGTAAATCAGCTCAAATGCAGGTGTTTCAGCCTAGCTCAGTGCTTTCTGTGGTGGCTTGCGCCGTGATTAGCTGAGTGTTCTGTCACTCATGGGCACACTACGTCACCGCCAAGTCTAAGGGTAGACCTCGAAAATTTGGCCTACACCGGCATAAGCCGGACGACGCTGGGCCAATTGTGCGCCGCCCTAGGGGACTTCCAATCACTGCCGGTTGTGATACAGCCTGGATTCGAACCAAGGTGTCTGTAGTGACACCTCTAGCGCTGAGATGCAGTGCCTTAGACTGCTGCACCACTCGGGAGCCCTGTTATATGAAGATAAATTATAGATAAAACATCTGTGCTCATCGGCTATTGGACATAAAGATTACACAAGTTGGAATTCGCAAATTCAACAAAGAGTGGTTTGGAAGGAATCAGTGGCTAACTGCAAGCATTGCAAAGCAATCACTAGCCTGATATTCAGTGGAGTGGCTGTGGCTGTGTGGTCCCAAGTCTAAGATTAAGGGTCTCTCTTCCTAGTTTAAAATGAAAAACATTCAACATTTGCCACACTGTCAATGAAGCATGATTTGTGCCACGCTCAAAACAACTGTTAACTTGGAACTGCAAAATCTGACTTTAGTGAGTACAAAACAACTGGGAACTCGGGGAAAAATGAACTACGACTGGGAAAATACGTTTTGAACTTTCATTCAACTCAGAATTGTAAATCGGAAACTCAGGCCTCTTTCTAGAGCTATGACCTGAAGATCACTGACGTCATCATGATTCACTTTTTTTTGTTGAAGTTCCCAGCTGTCTTGAACACATCATAAATCCAGAGAATGCCAGACTTTGACAAAGTTTGACAAAATTTGCCCACGAAGGACCGCCGCGCCACATTCCTGTTCAAGTGAGCACAGCACAAGGTGAGTCCAAAAATGTRTTGTATGCTGTTGCATAAATTATGTAAAATGCCAGGGAGATATGTATACTGTAGCTAAGAAGGTAATACTAAGTGTATGTTGTGTTAGTAGCCCATGTGCCTCACCCTAATAATTTGGTATTTTTTTCACTTAATTCACTTAATTTCACCTACTGTTCTGACTTGGTGGTGCACATGTAGCCTGCAACCTGTTTATTTAGTTATGTAATCATTGAATATTGTAAGAGCTTTCATTGTCTGCTTATATGCCCCCTTTATTTATCCTACGGTTCTGACTTGGTGTACAGGGAGAATACTGTAAGAACGGCCCATGTTCTGAATTATGTCGCTGTACATTTCAAAAGTGCTGAACAAATAGTTGTATTGACTACYTCCATCCTAGCTCGCTCATTAATGTCTTAATCGAAATTACGGATTGCTTTTGATCCGCTTGTCGTCCCCTTATGCCATAGTTTGTARATCTCAATTGTCAGTAGAATCCACATTTGTTTAAGCAGTCAGCCATATCAGCTATGTTTTTTTTAAAGGCAGTAAATGAGGCTGAATGAACTGTTTCGCTGCCAGACAAGGCTCCGCTGATAGCRAGGTGTAGCAGTGGTGTAGTGCAATTCATGTATTGTTTAGTGTTGTGTAGTGGCTTTGCTGGAATGCATCCCATGTTTTTTGGGRGCAATTTCACAGTAACAGAATTGCGCTGAGACTCAGATTTCACTATAAAAACCATTTGATTTCTAAGTTTAATAAACCATGCAACTCATTGCACAATAACTACTTTTAACAGTTTCCACAGAAAATTGTACAAAAACACATTTACTGGAAGAACTGTGCAGATGCAAAGTTTTGTAAAATCTCCTTGAGTTTTCTGTGACCACATTTGTGACCACATACACACTGGCTATTATCATAATGACCAAATTTGGTTGGTCCGGACGAGACCAGACCAAATCTGAACCAATCATAGACGTATGTTTCACAAGTTTGGACATCAAGGTACAGCTCAGTAGAGTACAGTATAGTACAGTACAATAAAGAAAAATACAATACAGTAAATGATAGTGTACCAGGGGTTGCCTTTTTCGCGCATAAAAATAATYATACATATGCATAAGAAATATCCTGCTGCGTTTTGTAAACGCAGATCTAAAATGCTTGTTATTGTCATTTCTGCTCAGCATCAGACAACTTCTGTGCTTCAGTTGCACTTCTCCACTTGGATGAGAATTCACAAACGGCATTCTATCAGCAGACCACGCTCTGACTGATGTGTAGCTACTGTTCTTCAGTTTTCTCTAGTAAAATGGAAGATTAACTTCAAGCAAACCATTTTGAAATGTAGCTGGCTTTTTAATTGTTTTATATATWTTTTTTTATATATCAACTGTGGTTTGTGTATGCTATTATTATATACAGTTGAAGTCGGAAGTTTACTTACACCTTAGCCAAATACATTTCTACTCAGGATTAAATGTCAGGAATTGTGAAAAACTATTAAAGATTCCCTGTCTTAGGTCAGTTTTAAGAATGTGAAATGTCAGAATAATAGTAGAGAGAATGATTTATTTCAGCTTTTATTTCTTTCATCACATTCCCAGTGGGTCAGAAGTTTACATACACTCAATTAGTATTCGGTAGCATTGCCTTTAAATTGTTTAACTTAGGTCAAACGTTTCGGGTAGGCTTCCACAAGCTTCCCACAATAAGTTGTGTGAATTTTGTCCCATTCCTCCTGACAGAGCTGGTGTAACTGATTCAGGTTTGTAGGCCTCCTTGCTCGCACACGCTTTTTCAATTCTGCCCACAAATTTTCCATAGGATAGAGGTCAGGACTTTGTGATGGCCACTCCAAAACCTTGACTTTCTTGTACTTAAGCCATTTTGCCACAACTTTGGAAGTATGCTAGGGGTCATTGTCCATTTGGAAGACCCATTTGCGGCCAAGCTTTAACTTCCTGACTGATGTCTTGAGATGTTGCTTCAATATATCCACTTACTTTTCCCTCCTATTTTGTGAAGTACACCAGTCCCTCCTGCAGCAAAGCACCCCCACAACATGATGCTGCCACCCCCGTTCTTCACGGTTGGGATGGTGTTCTTCGGCTTGCAAGCATCCCCCTTTTTCCTCCAAACATAACGATGGTCATTATGGCCAAACAGTMCTATTTTTGTTTCATCAGACCAGAGGACATTTCTCCAAAAGGTATGATCTTTGTCCCCATGTGCAGTTGCAAATCGTAGTCTGGCTTTTTTTATGGCAGTTTTGGAGCAGGGGCTTCTTCCTTGCTGAGTGGCCTTTCAGTCTATGTTGATATAGGACTCGTTTTATTGTGGACATAGATACTTTTGTACCGGTTTCCTCCAGCATCTTCACAAGGTCCTTTGCTGTAGTTCTGGGAATGATTTGCACCTTTCGCACCACAGTACCTTCATCTCTGAGCGGTATGACGGCTGCGTGGTCCCATGGTGTTTATACTTGCGCACTATTGTTTGTACAGATGAACGTGGCACCTTCATGCGTTTGGAAATTGCTCCCAAGGATGAACCAGACTTGTGGAGGGCCTCAAATTTTTTCTGAGGTCTTGGCTAATTTATTTAGATTTCCCCATGATGTCAAGCAAAGAGGCAGTGAGTTTGAAGGTAGGCCTTGAAATACATCCACAGGTACACCACCTATTGACTCAAATGATGTTAGTTAGCCTAGCAGAAGCGTCTAAAGCCATGACATCATTTTATGGAATTTCCCAAGCTGTTTAAAGGCACAGTCAACTTAGTGTATGTAAACTTCTGACCCACGGGAATTGTGATAGTGAATTATAAGTGAAATAATCTGTCTGTAAACAATTGTTGGAAGAATTACTTGTCATGCACAAAGTAGATGTCCTAACCGACTTGCCAAAACTATAGTTTGTTAACAATACATTTGTGGAGTGGTTGAAAAACAAGTTTTAATGACTACAACCTAAGTGTATGTAAACTTCCGACGTCAACTGTATGTTGATTTTTGGCCTAAACCAATCATAGACGTTTATTCTTATGTTTCACTTGCTTCAGGATGGCGCCGACAGAAATGGTCGCCTCGCTTCACGTTCTTTTTGACTGTATTATTTCTTACACTGTTACCCCAGGAAATCGTAAGTCTTATTACTATTGGATATAAGAGCAACGTCAACTTACCAACATTACGACCAGGAATAAAACTTTCCCGAAGCGGATCCTCTGTTTGGACCACCAACCAGGACAATGGATCGGATCCCAGTAGGCGACCCAAAACAACGGCGGGGCAGACGAAGCGGTCTTCTGGTCAGGCTCCATAGACGGGCACATCACTCACCGCTCCCGAGTATACTACTCGCCAATGTCCAGTCTCTTGACAACAAGGTAGACGAAATCCAAGCAAGGGTGGCCTTCCAGAGAGACATCAGAGATTGTAACATTCTCTGTTTCACGGAAACATGGCTCACTTGGGATTCCTTATCAGAGTAGGTACAGCCACCCGGTTTCTTCACGCATCGTGCCGACAGAAACAGACATCTCTCTGGTAAGAAGAAGGGCAGGGGTGTATGCCTTATAATTAAAGAGTCGTGGTGTGATCATAACAACATACAGGAACTCAAGTCCTTTTGTTCACCTGACCTAGAATTCCTTACCATCAAATGCCGACCGCATTATCTACCAAGAGAATTCTCCTCGATTTATAATCACAGCTGTGTATATCCCCCCCCCAAGCAGACACCTCGACTGCCCTGAAAGAACTTCATTGGACTCTATGTAAACTGGAAAGCACATATCCTGAGGCTGCATTTATTGTAGCTGGAGATTTTCACAAGGCTAATCTGAAAACAAGGTTCCGTACATTTTATCAGTATATCGAATGTGCGACCCGGGCTGGCAAAATTCTGGATCATTGCTACTCTAACTTCCACAACGCATACAAAGCCCTCCTTCGCCCACCTTTCCCTCCGCAAGGCAATCAAACAAGCTAAGCGCCAGTATAGAGACAAAGTAGAGTCGCAATTCAACGGTTTAAACACGAGACGTATGTGGCAGGGTCTAAAGTCAATCCCGGATTAAAAAAGAAAACAAGCCCCGTCGCTGACACCGACGTCTTGCTCCCAGACAAACTAAACAACTTCTTTGCTTGCTTTGAGGACAATACAGTGCCACTGACATGGCCCGCTACCAAAACCTGCGGGCTCTCCTTTACCGCAGCCAACGTGAGTAAAACATTTAAACATTTTACCCTCGCCAGGCTGCCGGCCCAGACGACATCCCTAGCCGCGTCCTCAGAGCATGCGCAGACCAGCTGGCTGGTGTGTTTACGGACATACTCAATCAATCCCTATCCAAGTCTGCTGTTCCCACATGCTTCAAGAGGGCCACCATTTGTTCCTGTTCCCAAGAAAGCTAAGGTAACTGAGCTAAACAACTATCGCCCCATAGCACTCACTTCCGTCATCATGAAGTGGTTTGAGAGACTAGTCAAGGATCATGTCACCTCCACCCTACCTGACACCCTAGACCCACTCCAATTTGCTTACCGCCCCAATAGGTCCACAGACGACGCAATCACACTGCACACTGCCCTAACCCATCTGGACAAGAGGAATACCTATGTAAGAATGCTGTTCATCGATTACAGCTCAGCATTTAACACCATAGTACCCTCCAAACTCGCCATTAAGCTCGAGACCCTGGGTCTCGACCCTGCCCTGTGCAACTGGGTCCTGGACTTTCTCACGGGGCGCCCCCAGGTGGTGAGGGTAGGAAACAACATCTCCACCCCGCTGATCCTAAACACTGGGGCCCCACAAGGGTGCGTTCTCAGCCCTCTCCTGTACTCCCTGTTCACCCATGACTGCGTGGCCATGCACGCCTCCAACTCAATCATCAAGTTTGCAGACGACACTACAGTGGTAGGCTTGATTACCAACAACGACGAGACGGCCTACAGGGAGGAGGTGAGGGCCCTCGGAGTGTGGTGTCAGGAAAATAACCTCACACTCAACATGCACAAAACAAAGGAGGTGATCGTGGACTTCAGGAAACAGCAGAGGGAGCACCCCCCTATCCACATCGACGGGACAGTAGTGGAGAAGGTGGAAAGTTTTTAAGTTCCTCAGTGTACACATCACGGACAAATTGAAATGGTCCACCCAGACAGAGAGCGTGGTTAAGAATGCGCAACAGCGCCTCTTCAACCTCAGGAGGCTGAAGAAATTTGGRGTGTCACCAAAAACACTCAAACTTTTACAGATGCTCAATCGAGAGCATCCTGTCGGGCTGTATCACCGCCTGGAACGGCAACTGCTCCGCCCACAACCGTAAGGCTCTCCAGAGGGTAGTGAGGTCTGCACAATGCATCCCCGGGTGCAAACTACCTGCCCTCCAGGACACCTACACCASCCGATGTCACAGGAAGGCCAAAAAGATCGTCAAGGACAACAACCACCCGAGCCACTGCCTGTCCACCCCGCTATCATCCAGAAGAGGAGGTCAGTACAMYTGCATCAAAGCWGGGASCGAGAGACTGYAAAACTGTTTCTATCTGAAGGCCATCAGACTGTTAAACAGACATCACTAAAATTGAGTGGCTGCTGCCAACATACTGACTCAAATCTCTAGCCACAAAATTGGATGTAATAAATGTATCATTAGTCACTTTAACAATGCCACTTTATATAATGTTTACATACCCTACATTACTCATCTCATATGTATATGCTGTACTCTATACCATCTACTGCATCTTGCCTATGCCATTCGGCAATCGCTCATCCATATGTACATATTCTTATTCATTCCTTTACACTTGTGTGTATAAGGTAGTTGTGAAATTGTTAGATTACTTGTTTGATATTACTGCACGGTCAGAACTAGAAGCACAAGCATTTCGCTACACTCATATTAACATCTCCTAACCATGTGTATGTGACCAATAAAATSTTATTTGATTTAATTTGATGTGTGGAAGGCACAGTACAGAACACCACAGTAGAGTACAGTAAAGTGTTTTTTTAAAAGTTGAGCAGACTATTGTACAGTTAAGTATAGTTTTTAAAAGTTTAGTACAGTTTAGTAGAGTAGAGTATAGTAAAGTACAATGGGCACTTGTGGGCACAAGAGTACATCCGGCGTCGACAGAGGTGGTTTCTTAGGAAACTATGCAGTATTTTGTTTTGTGTATGTGACCAATAAAATTTGATTTGGGCAGAACTGAAAAAGCATGTGCGAGCAAGGGGGCCTACAAACCTGACTCAGTTACACCAGCTCTGTCAGGCGGAATGGGCCAAAATTCACRCAACTTATTGTGAGAAGCTTGTGGAAGGCTACCTGAAACATTTGACCTAAGTTAAACAATTTAAAGGCAATGCTACCAAAAACTAATTGAGTGTATGTAAACTTCTGACCCTACTGGAAATGTGATGAAATAAATAAAAGCTGAAATAAATCATTCTCTCCACTATTATTCTGACATTTCACCTTCTTAAAGTAAAGTGGTGATCCTAACTGACCTAAGACAGAGAATTGTTACWAGGATTAAATGTCAGGAATTGTGAAAAACTGAGTTGAAATATATTTGGCTAAGGTGTAAGTAAACTTCCAATTTCAACTGTATGTAGACGTTGAAATCAATCACATTTCAACTTCTTTTTAACGTCCCTGGATGTCTGGTGTCGTTCGGTGCTCAGTGGGTAACGATGCTGGTGACAGTACATGGAGAGACAGGGGGCTCATGGGTAGGTGTTAGTGAGAACAGATGGAGAGGGAGGAAGAGATTTCACACTGGCTGTGACCACCAGATGACAGAAAGAAAACAATTATGAGTAGAACGTAACAGTATGCCGGTGGAAAGGAGGACTGTAGCAGGTGACTCAACTGTGGTTTGTGTCTACTATTATTTCCCATTGTAGCCAATTAAATTCTGTTACCAATTTGGTAATCTCGTTCCCAGACTCGTTCCCCAAATGCATGAAGTGACTGGTGGACCAACCTGTCAAACTTGGCCTTCGTTAGCCAATACAGAAAGACTGGGAGAAACTCCCGAAGCATTGGTTTAATCGGCTTAGTCTACCAACCAATTATATCCCACAACAGCTCCCCACTAAACCTCCCCGTACGTGTCTCGGGCCTCCCGAGTGGCGCAGCTGTCCAAGGCACTACATCTCAGTGCTAGAGGTGTCACCCTGGTTCGATTCCTGGCTGTGTCACAACCGGCAGTGATTGGGAGTCCCATAGGGTGGCGCATAATTGGCCCAGCGTCGTCCGGGTTTGGCCGGTGTAGACCGTCATTGCAAATAAGAATTTGTTCTTAACTGACTTGTCCAGATAAATAAAGGTTAAATGTAAAAAATAAATAAATTGTGCACCTGTTTACGGAACCACGCCTCACAGTTGTGTGATTGGCAAAAATTAAATGATGAGAAATACAGTATATACAAAAGTATGTGGACACCCCTTCAAATTAGTGGATTAGGCTATTTCAGCCACACCCGTTGCAGACAGGTGTATAAAATCGAGGACACGTCAGTGCAATCTCCATAGACAAACATTGGCAGTAGAATGGCCTTACTGAAGAGCTCAGTGACTTTCAACGTGGCATGGTCATAGGATGCCTTTTTRCCAACAAGTCAGTTTGTCAAATTTCTGCCCTGCTAGAGCTGCCCCGGTCAACTGTATGTGCTGTTATTATGAAGTTGTAAATGTCTAGGAGCAACAACGGCTCAGCCGCAAAGTGGTAGGCCACACAAGTTCACGGAATGGGACCGCCGATTACTGAAGAGCTTAGCGCGCAAAAAACGTATCTTCTTGGTTGCAAKAATCACTTCAGAGTTCCAAACTGCCTCTGGAAGCAACGTCAACACAATAACTGTTCGTCGGGAGCTTCATGAAATGGGTTTCCATGGCCGAGCACCCGCACACAAGCCTAAGATCACCATGCGCAATGCTAAGCGTCGACTGGAGTGGCATAAAGCTCGCCGCCATTTGACTCTGGAGCAGTGGAAACGCGTTCTCTGGAGTGATGAATCACGCTTCACCATCTGGCAGTGTGACGTACTAATCTGGGTTTGGCGGCTGCCTAGAACGCTACCTGCCCCAATGCATAGTGCCAACTGTGAAGTTCTGTGAATGAGGAATAATGGTCTGGGGCTGTTTTTCTTGGTTTGGGCCAGGACCATTAGTTCCAGTGAAGGGAAATCTTAACGCTACAGCATACAATGACATTCTAGACAGTTCTGTGCTTCTATCTTTGTGGCAACAGTTTGGGGAATGCCCTTTCCTGTTTCAGCACAATGCCCCTGTGCACACCGCAAGGTCCATACAGAAATGGTTTGTCGAGATCAGTGTGGAAGAACTTGACTGGCCTGCATAAAGCCCTGACCTCATGGGCCTAATCTCCCAACATCAGTACCCGACCTCACTAATGCTCTTGTGGCTAAATGGAAGCAAGTCCCCCCCCCCCACCCCGCAGCAATGTTCCAACATCTAGTGGAAAGCCTTCCCAGAAGAGTGGAGGCTGTTATAGCAGCAAAGGACGGACCAACTCCATATTAATGCCCATGATTTTGGAATGAGATGTTCAACGAGCAGGTGTCCACATACTTTTGGTAATTTAGTGTACTTTACTCAGTAAGGTCACTCGCATAGAATTCTATTGTCACTCCCACTAAGGCCAACCTTGAATCATTGATGTCCCAGGCTTATATGCACCGTGAACAATAGCCTGGTGATGAGGTTACCAATTTGGTAATTTTGAGTTTTAATCCCTTAATAATTCATAATCCAAATAGATAACAGTAAAATTACAATAATGAATTGGTAGTTCTACCTTGTCACTTCTGTCAACTGTCATTTTCCTCCCTCATGAGGGAGAGAAATGATAGAATATCTGAATGATTTCAGGGTTTTGGGTAACAGAATTTCAAGGCACAGGGCAATGTTTCTTAAACTTACTACACAAGGCAAATATAAAAAAAAATACGAAATATAAGTGTTGATATTAGTTGGTAGGGGTTTTTTCATCAACATTATTCTGTTTTTGATATATTTCAAATACCTTTTTAAGACTTTTTCTAAGACCCCTTTTCTGTCTGTTTGCTTATTCCTAATATTTAGGATAGAGAATGTATTTTAAAAATGCATATAGAAAATATKGACTCATCTTTCATTTGACACCAGATTTGACATACTCCTATGAACTTCACATGCTGGTGCTCATGGGTCCTTTTACGTGGAAATGACCTTAGTGGTGTACCACAATTGACATATGTTGCAATTGTTGATGTGTGTAGGTTTCCAGTAGGTGTTCTGTACCATCAGTGCATGGCTGTGTGCTGTATACAATGTAGATTTTAAAGTAGCTAGGTGTCCTGAGCGGTTGAGTGTGTAGGTTTCTCTGTACCACGGGTGTAGGTACTCTGTTGTACCATGAGTGCGTGGTTGCGTTAGCTGGCAGGTCGTCATGGCTCCCGCAGTCTGAGGGTCCAGTGCCAGTTTAATTGCAAACAGGGCGGTGAGGAATGTGGGCGAAGCTGCCAAGGGCCAGGAGTGGTGGGCGCAGGCAAGGAGGGCCCCTACTACACCCCCCATCCATCTGTTGCTGGGGTACCAGAGGGGGTCAGAGAGTTTGGGCTTAACACTACTGAACAGGGGTTTAGAATAACACAACAGTATCAGCTATGTCTACCTCCTACACACACACACACACACACACACACACACACATTTCACATTTCAAGCATAGTCGAGCATCGAATAACCCCAACATTAGATACAAACCCCTTACGCACGGCTCGTCAAACTGTGTGTTTCCTACTCTACCCTGTTGTGATGTCTCACATCAATATATACCTTCTGCCATCTCTGTTAACACAGAGTTAGAGAGTGGCTGGGTGCCTGAAGGGAGCTGCACACTAGAGAACCAAGGCTGAGAGTCATGAGGGCAAGATGCTGATTAGTTCTACATTACCTTCCATTGTTGTTCCTGGTAGCAGTCACTCTGCTTCGCTGCGCTGCGTCATTTAATGTGTCGTACTGCAGCGCATTGTGCTGCATCGTGTTGGGTTGTAGAACACTGTGTATATTATATAATGCTGTTATGCTTGGCTTGCTGTCTGTCAACGTGTGGAATCCTGCAAGTCAGGCAGACAGACAGACAGACATGTTCGCTCCTAGCATGTGGCTGGCCTCCTAAGAACGTGTCTCAGTCTGTCCAACACGTTGCTCTGTGGTTTTCAACACACATTCCTCCCCTTCCTCTCTCCGCCCACTCTTCCTCCCTTCATCCTTCCCTCCTGCGACCCTAACCTCTGACCACTTTCCTTCCTTAGGGAGCCGTCCTGTATCTGCCTCAGACACCACCTGTCTGTCTCTCTGTGTGTCTTTTCTCTCTCGTCTTCCTCTCGCCTTTCTTCACCGCCCCTGTTTTCCCTCACACTGTCTAGTATGTGATTTCCCCTTTTGTTTTCTGTGTAGTATTACTGTCTGAAACATGCACAAGTGTAAACACTGGCTGCTGTCTTTAATACAGAAAAGAAGCAGGTTCACTCTCACACATAAATGGTAGTATACAGTACCTTATCCATGGGGTAGTTGATGGACGTCAGTGCTGTGACTCCATGCCAGGTGCTTCCTATTCTGCACTTGAGTGTGTCACTTGAAAGGGCACCATGACACTTCATTGAACCAAGGCGCTGCACTCTGTCCTCTTATGCAGCCTGGGTGGGAGATAGGGGAACTGGCGCCGCTCCCTGGGGCCACATAGAGCCAGAATAGAGCCCGCAGGTTGGGTAACTCATCAGACTGGCACTTGGCAGGGATTTCCTCTTAAGTAACACAATGTTACCGAGGAAGATTAGCAGATAGTATTTTATTCCTCCGGTATGCCCCGACATGCCCCGTCGAAAAAACCATTAGGCAGATGAAGACGCGTGGATGAGGGAGAGCAGGAGAGAAAAGAGGAGGAGAGCGGGCGAATCAGGAGAGATAAAATAACAAGAKCGCTAGAAGAATTGGTCTAAAGAGGAGGAGATGGGTGTAGTTTAGCGTTTTTCAGCGCCTTTGATCGTTTTTTACCCAACCAAATTCTAATTMGAGGTATTTAAAATCTGTCACTAGTACCTCTCAAATAAGATATATATGCCTCTGTGGCTATGGGACCGTTCCTCCTGTATCTTCTCCAGACCCCTAGCAGACACCCGTAGCCTTCTGTTAATTGTGCTAACACTAGTTAGCCTTGGCGTGCAAAACTACCTCTAACTTCCTTCATTCTGGACACAGAGACATACAAATGGTATCCACGATTTCATCTGACTCTGGGGAAGTAGATRGAAGGCGTSATTGCCAAAATCCCCAAATCTCCCTTTAACTCTATGAGGACCGAAGAGGCTGTTTTTACACCACCAGTCASCCCTTAAGACGTCCCTGTTTCAGAAGATTTTAGCCTCCGACATGGTGAAGAGTTTTGTTCGAGAGAGTAGCAGAGTACCGTAAGTGTTCTGATTGCAGAGTTTCAGTTTTAAGTGTGTGTCAGGCCCTGTCTGCTTTCCTGCCACCCTCCTCTTTCCTGTCAGCTCTATTTTTGTGACTCCACTGCAATTCCTCTCGACACAGGGTGTAACATCTAGGTTTCGTCTTCCTTCAGATGGCAGTTAACGCTCGTGCCACACCAGGGGTTTTCAGTAGAGAGCAGGAACACATATTTTCATTTTTCTTTGGGGGGGGTGACTGTGAACTAGATCACAACACCTCATCTCTCTCACCAAGCATGATGGGAGTTGTGTCACAGTTGTTTTTTCCCCTTCCGTTTCTTACCATGCAACTGCCGTGAATTGAGCTACTGTCCACAAGAGTTTGGACTTCTGTTTTTAAGCCAGAGGATGAGTCCGAGTCGTGTTTCATTGTTAGTTTTACCCAAATAATTGTACATTTTCAGTTATAAAACTGACGATTGTTTATTTTTTATGTTTCGTGCGTTGTATGCGAGTGTTTACTGCGACTGTCACCCTAATTAGCTACTAGGCGGCTACTTTCCACGCCGTTGCCGGACAGTAGTGCTTGTCAAGCGGGAGCGAAGGGCGCTGTGTCCTGGTGCTGTTGCCGTTCATTCCCTCCCCGTTGAGTAGTAGACCGTATGTATCAAGGTGACATCTACATGGTGAAGAATATTATTTATTGTGTAGGCTGCTATCCTACTTGAAATAAAATGTGAGAGAAAATAATTGCCACATAGCTACCGCAGTAGTACAGCCCTTTCAGCCTCGCAAAACGATATCGAGTGGCAACAAATCTGCCCACATAGCTGATTCACTTTCAGTACACCCACTCCTTTCGACACGCCCATACTCTGGTCGCCATATTGGGCTTCAGCTAACCGTACTGGACTTCACTGCCCATACCATGAGTCATTGTAGAGCCCATTGTAGATGTACAGTATGGTGGCAATGGCTTCTCCTCGTTCTCTCCCCCCCCCCCCCCATCTCTTCCTCCTGGGTAGTCACTAGTCCCCTTTCTGTTTAGGTTTTTCCTTCCAACTTGGTAGAGTGCTGCCTTGAAATAATTCGCTGTCTCGCTCGCTCCCTTTCTCTATCTTTCTCTCTCGCTTGCTCGCTTTCTCGGTCTTTCTCAAACAGTGGAGAGTAAAACGGTCCACTCTGGTTGAAATCCCTGCCATCGGCTGGGATCTGCTCTCCCTCTGAGCCTCAGATTTAAAACAATAGATAATACTAGCACAGGGCAGAGGGTCCAGTTTCAACTGTCGGCTAAGTATCCAGCAGGAGTAGCCTATGCACACGTGTGCAGTCTTAAAGAGCCTCATGCACATCAACAGAATACCTATCTACGTACACACTGCACACGGTTCCATCCAAACTTTGCTAAAATCTTAGTGAGAATGTGTGTTTTACAGAATGTCTGTTTCTGCCATTGTGCTCTCTGTCTCCCCCCTCAGGCCCAGTGTTTTGGCTGTGCTCCTGCAGTCATGTGTGGAACAGTGGGTTTCATTTCGACCAGACCAGGTGCTGATCATAGAGTTTAGATTAGACAGTTAAAATGTATTTTTGTTTCATCACAACAAGGAACATGTATATCTTTCACAACAAAGCCAGAGACCACACTGTAGGGCAGCCATAGAAGACCATTGTCATTCTAGAGTGATGTTATAATCTTGAGTATTGTGAGTATCCGTGTTGTCACGATACGAGAATTCCGACTTCGATACCAGGTTTCGTATCGTGATACTCGACACCGTCATGATACTCGATTCCAAAAACGATACCGCAGAAGAAAAAGTATGCGCTAAAGTCCCAGAATGGCACTGGATCCAGACGGACTCCGCTTCCTGCTCTGTTCAATCGTTGGCCATCTCTTGAGTTCAATATCATCACATTTGAACTTTTTTACGTCAATTCCTTTGAGACAGCAATGTATGCATTAATGAATCAATCATACGGTCAATTTGACTTTGTTTGTATCAATCGAACTACAAAAAAACAACCAAAATGGTAATCAATTATTTGAATGGTACTTCTCTATTGATGAACTGGGTAAATCAAGATGTAGCCTAGGACTCTTCACAATACAGATGAATGGATATTATTCAAAAGGAACGGGTGCATTGAGGTGAGCTTGTTTACGCTGAGATCACAGGGCTACAGATGACAAACAATCCCTTCTATTTAGGACTTATTTTATTGGCAACTGCTAGGAGAACGTATTCCTTTATTGTACTGATCAACAGCATTTGTGCGGAAAGAAGCAAAATCTCTTTTTATAAAATTGTGCGCCGTCTCTTTAAGATGGCAATGACATCATCTGTGAGGCAGATCGTGGCTGTGTAATCTGACTTTGCGAGCAAAATTGGTCACGCTTGCGCAGTCCCGTTCCTCTTTCTCTTGGAAGTGCTCTTAAATCTGTCACACCATGGCAGACACCAACTGACTTCACTGACTTCACCACTGGAGATTCTGGTGCCCCCCCCCCCCCCTTTTCCTATGCAGTGCCCTGCCCTGCGAAAGAACCGCTTTGTGCTGCTGAAGAGACACCCTTGCAAGATTGTCCACCTCCAAGACCGGAAAGCACGGACAGGCCAAGGTTAACATGATGGGCATTGACATCTTCACCAACAAGAAGTATGAGGACTTGTGTCCCTCCACCCACAACGTGGATGTGCCCCACGTCAAGAGGAACGCTTTCCAGCTGTTGAACATCATTGATGGGTTCATGTCCCTCATGAGTGACAATGGCGAGTGATTCAGACCTGGGCAAGGAAATAGAGCAGAGGTTTGCCACCTCTGAGGGTATCATGGTCTCTGTGCTGTCCGCTATGGGGGAGGAGTATGCAAATGACCGGCAAATAGAAAGGCTTGACAGCCCAGGCAACAAACTCCACCCACAATCAGGTTCTAGCTTTTGTATTGGTTCTGTATGCGACGGCCTTCACACACAACCTCAATCATTCTGTTTTGATTATTCCTTGTTTTAGTTTCTCTCTCCGATGCTGTGCCGGACTGTCCCACTGTTACTGTGGCTCGCTCACTGTGTTGGATGGCATTCTGCTGGATCACTAAGATATTGTTTAGTTATACATCATTTACTAAATAAAGAAAAGTACTTTTTGAAAATATTGTTTTTTCTTTTTTTTAACTTCTTCCTCATTCCTCTGTTTATTTTTGCCTTAGAGATGTCTTGGTCTTACCACATACATCCCTGAATGTTTAAAATAATAATAATAATCCAGAACAACAACAAAAAATCGAATAATAATATATATTCTTTAAAGGATTCTGACTTTGTCTCTCTGAAATGTAATGAATGTGTTTTTGGCAGGGAGGGTGACTAACAGCTTCGCGAGGGGCGAACGAGGGGCCCAGACAGCTCTAGAAATCAATGAGTAAGTGGAGCAGGAACTATTCTCTTCGCGCTATAATGTCACCTCTACGCGCWCTCCCCTCCCCCTTTTTCCTCCTCCTCTTCCTCGTTCTCTCTCTATGTTGACAGGAGCCTTATTGCTATCGGCATTCCAGGGGTTAAAGATCTGTGAGCCAACAGCAGCAGTGCAGCTCGTCGTTAGCCACTCCCTGAGCCAGCCAAGGATTAAAAAAAATAAAAAAATCTTGATCTCCTCCTCCTGCCTCGCTCTCTCGCTCACTCATTCGCTCCGGGCTTTGTGTGAGCGTGCAGTGGTGGCACTGTGTGTGAGTGTATGCCAGAGAGAGCAGASACAAACGAGAGAGAAATAGGGGGAGACTAAAAGCATTCTGTTTGCACACAGACAACCAGAAATCCTTCTGACTGCAGTCGAGGAAGACTAGAACCGGATCGAAAGGAAGAAGGAAAGGAAATAGACTCTAGAAAAAGAGAGAGAGAGAGCGAGGAAAAACAGGACTGCCTGAGACGACGAAAATAATAGTCTACCACACACACACACGTATACACAGTCACAAACACAGCAGGCGTGTAGCAGAGAGGCAAGGGTACTCACTCACACACTCTCGGACAGTACAAAAAAGGCAGGAAGCTGCCTGGATCTTGTCAAGGGAGAGGTGTGTGTATCCGTCTGCGGGCGTGTGTGTGTGTGTGTCTGCAGTGAGAGGAGAATGGAGGAGGGCTTGTTGTCTGTGGCCCCAGCATGCAACTCTACAACCACCAACGCCTTGCTCAACAACCACTGTGCCGGTAATGTACTGTACTATAACCGTAGAATTGCTTTCAGTACTGTTCCAGAGAGAGATGTTTGGAGGTTAATGGGGTGCCAGCTCCATGTGGTTCATTGGCGCGTGTGTGTGCGCTCTATGGGGTTTCCCCCAGCTATGCACTTGAAGTGGAGTTTGCTGCCGAATCTCTCTACTGCAATACCATCTGTGTGGTTTACCAGAAATGACATGCAAGTGGTTTTAACAGACAATACCTTTATGACTTTCTTAGCTTGTGTGGGTCATAGTGAAACTATAGAAGTAGGTAGGTYGATAGTTGTATAATGTAGATTACTGTGAAGGAGAATAGCCCGTTTCACGACCCGCTGTAGTTCCCCTGTGTTGTGCGGCTGTTTACCGGTCTGTGTGACTGGCTGCTCATTCATACGATTACCGCTGCAAGCCCGATGGTCTGTGTTTGGACCAGTATGACCATTCACTATTTATTCAGAGAGCACACCCCAGTGAGACTGCTTCTGATTGACCCGAGGACAGGTCTGAGAAAGTAGAGCCATCTAGATGTCTGMCTTTATAGCAGGGAGGATATGAATCCGAGAGAGAAGAGTGAGAGAGCGAGAGAACACGTGGCTGTAGATGGAGTGTGACTGAGTTAGGTAGAGAGAAGGAGGGGAGTGTCGTAGATCACAGCGGTGTGCCCAGGGTTGGGGAGTAACGGATTACATGTAAGGGATTACAAAAATATCGTAATCGGATTAGATACTTTTGGAAAACTAGATAATTACTTTGAGGATTACTTTTAAATTCAGAAAGGARGTTTTCRCAATGACATTCAATCAGCTTTGAAAAAAGGTGCAAGTTTAAGTTTGTTCCACCTGAGCGAGTCTGACCACAAGTCAGAGACCACTATGACCACTACCACTACTTTGATGGATCGCGGGAAAGAGCAGYAATAAATAMGCTTTTTTAGGCTACAGTCCAAGCTATGTCTTCCAATGGTGCGACTGCTGTCGGCATCCTAATGTTATCCAACTTGAATAAATGCTTGGCGGTAAGGATGACAGCAGTGGTGTAGTCTACGGCGATACAGATATCACTTATTATTGATATCTACATAGCGCATTGATGTGATTCACACTGCTGCTCTCTCATTTAGCTATTTGCGGATTTTGTGGTTGTTGTGGATGGCTGTTCGTAAATCTAAATGTGTATTTGAACCCAATGGTTGAATTCAAGAAGTTTAAGCTTCCTATCAATCATTGTTTTTAAAACCAGTGGACAGCCAGTGTAAAATGCTCTCTTGAAACAGCTGCATAGTGCGGATCCCATCCTATGGAATAAAATTGGGGCTTTTATTGCTCAATCTAATTCATGCTGATAAAATCAATAGTCCTAATGGACACATGCTCAAACTTGCACACTTTTGATAGACTTAAAGAGACAATCTGTATTTGTTACCATCCATTTTTTTTTTTTACATTCCAAAAATTTCGGCCACCTATTCATTTAAGGTTTTTCTTATTTTTACTATTTTCTACATTGTAGAATAATAGTGAAGACATCAAAACACTATGATATAACAAATGGAATCATGTAGTAACAAAAAGTGTGCAAAGCTGTCAAGCAAAGGGTGGCTACTTTGAAGAATCTCAAATATAAAATATATTTTTGATTTGTTAACACTTTTTTTGGTTACTACATGATTCCATGATTCCATGTGTTATTTCATAGTTTTGATGTCGTCGCTATTATTCTACAATGTATAAAATCAGTAACAATAATGGAAAAACCCTTGAATGATTAGGTGTATGAAACTTTTGAATGTTACTGTATACAGTGGGGCAAAAAAGTATTAGTCAGCCAACAACTGTGCAATCTCCCACTTAAAAAGATGAGAGAGGCCTGTAATTTTCATCATAGGTACACTTCAACTATGTCAGACAAAATTGCGAAAAAAAATCCAGAAAATCACATTGTAGGATTTTTAATGAATTTATTTGCAAATTATGGTGGAAAATTAAGTATTTGGTCAATAACAAAAGTTTATCTCAATACTTTATTATATACCCTTTGTGGTGCAATGACAGAGGTCAAACGTTTTTCTGTAAGTCTTCACAAGGTTTTCACACACTGTTGCTGGTATTTTTGGCCCATTCCTCCATGCAGATCTCCTCTAGAGCAGTGATGTTTTGGGGCTGTTGCTGGGCAACACGGACTTTCAACTCCCTCCAAAGATTTTCTATGGGTTGAGATCTGGAGACTGGCTAGGCCACTCCAGGACCTTGAAATGCTTCTTACGAAGCCACTCCTTCGGTGCCCGGCGGGTGTATGTTGGGTATCATTGTCATGCTGAAAGACCAGCTACGTTTCCATCTTCAATGCCCTTGCGATGGAAGGAGGTTTCACTCAAAATCTCACGATACATGGCCCATTCATTCTTTCCTTTACATTGACTTGGATCAGTCGTCCTGGTCCTTTGCAGAAAAACAGCCACAAAGCATGATGTTTCCACCCCCATGCTTCACAGTAGAGTATGGTGTTCTTTGGGATGCAACTCACAGCATTCTTTGTCCTCCAAACACGACGAGTTGAGTTTTTTACCAAAAAGTTTATTTTTGGTTTCATCTGACCATATGACATTCTCCCAATCTTCTTCTGGATCATCCAAATGCTCTCTAGCAAACTTCAGACGGGCCTGGACAGTACTGCTTAAGTAGGGGGACAGTCTGCACTGCAGGATTTGATCCCTGGCGGCGTAGTGTGTTACTGATGGTACTTTGTTACTTTGGTCCCAGCTCTCTGCAGGTCATCACTAGGTCCCCCGTGTGGTTCTGGATTTTTGCTCAGCGTTCTTGTGATCATTTTGACCCCACGGGGTGAGATCTTGCGTGGAGCCCAGATCGAGGGAGATTATCAGTGTGTCTTCCATTTCCTAATAATTGCTCCCACAGTGATTTCTTCAAACCCAGCTGCTTACCTATTGCAGATTCAGTCTTCCCAGCCTGGTGCAGGTCTACAATTTTGTTTCTGGTGTCCTTTGACAGCCTTTGGTCTTGCCCATAGTGGAGTTTGGAGTGTGACTGTTTGAGGTTGTGGACAGGTGTCTTTTATACTGATAACAAGTTCAAACAGGTGCCATTAATACAGGTAACGAGTGGAGGACAGAGGAGCCTCTTAAAGAAGAAGTTACAGGTCTGTGAGAGCCAGAAATCTTGCTTGTTTGTAGGTGACCAAGTACTTTTCCACCATAATTTGCAAATAATTCATAAAAAATCCTACAATGTGATTTTCTGGATTTTTTCTCTCTCATTTTTTCTGTCATAGTTGAAGTGTACCTATGATGAAAATTACAGGCCTCTCTCATCTTTTTAAGTGGGAGAACTTGCACAATTGGTGGCTGACTAAATACTTTTTTGCCCCACTGTATGGCATTTGGACATTTCTTATGCCATTTGGCCATGGTTCAAAACCACTACACATGGTTGATGATATTACTAGGTTAACTAYCTTGTTCTGCGTTGCGTATAATCAATGCGGTGCCTGTTAATTTATCATCGAATCACAGCCTACTTCAACTTTGCCAAACGGGTGATGATTTAACAAAAGCGCATTTGCGAAAAATGCACATTCGTTGCACAAATGTACCTAACCATAAACATCAATGCCTTTCTTAAAATCACAGAAGTATATATTTTTAAACCTGCATATTTAGTTAAAATAAATGCATGTTAGCAGGCAATATTAACTAGGGAAATTGTGRCATTTCTCTTGCGTTCAGTGCAAGCAYAGTCAGGGTATATGCAACAGTTTGAGCCGCCTGGCTCGTTGCAAACTGTGTTTCATCCAAACAAAGACCGTAATTAATTTGCCAGAATTTTACATAATTATGACATAACATTGAAAGTTGTGCAATGTAACAGCAATATTTAGACTTAGGGTTGCCACACGTTCTACAAAATACGGAATGGTTCCGTATTTCACTGATTTGACTATATTAATGATCAAAGGCTCGTATTTCTGTGTGTTTATTATAATTAAGTCTATGATTTGATATTTTATAGAGCAGTCTGACTGAGCGGTGGTAGGCAGCAGCAGGCTCGTAAGCATTCATTCAAACAGCACTTTACTGTGTTTGCGAGCAGCTCTTTGCAATGCTTGAGGCACAGCACTGTTTATGACTTCAAGCCTATCAACTCCCGAGATTAGGCTGGCAATACTAWAGTGSCWATAAGAACATCCAATAGTCAAAGGTATATGAAATACAAATGGTATAGAGAGAAATAGTCGACGCGTCATTATTCCTATAATAACTACAACCCAAAACCTCTTAACTGGGAATATTGAACCACCAGCTTTCATATGTTCTCAGCAAGGAACTTATACGTTAGCTTTTTTACATGGCACATATTGCACTTTTTACTTTCTTCTCCAACACTGTGTTTTTCCATTATTTAAACCAAATTGAACATGTTTATTCATTTGAGACTAAATAGATTTTATTTATGTATTATATTAAGTTAAAAGAAGGGTTCATTGTTCATTCAGTATTGTTGTAATTGTCATTATTACAAATATATATAAAATATGCCGATTAAAAAAAAAAAATAAAAAAAAAAAACAAACAAACAAACAAAACAAAAAAAAAACGGTATCGTTTTTTTGGGTCATAATCGGTCGACCACCACACTGACCAAAAAGTTATTTTGTTGGCATTTACGAATGTCCCCGTTACCAGTAAAAAATAATCAATACTATTTCTTTCACTTACTGGTAGTGCTGTTTCGTTGTTCATTTGTTCAGTCGTTTCAATCTCAACCAGGAATTCATCAGACATGTCAAGCAGTGAAGTTTCAGCTCTGTCCGTGGCCTCTTCCTCGGTGCGCACTGTCACTGTGTCCGTTTCCATCTTGTCCAGCTGTGTATGTAACATTTCACGTAAACCCWGTTTTTTGTCTGCATCGAAGTAGCCGTCCTTGTACCTAGTGTCGAGCATGGTGGRGACACAGTAAAGAGAGAATGCCACCGAATCGCTTGTTCACAGCCTGTGTCGGCAGTTTTGTGGAGCAGGCGTTTCAATGCCATGACAGAGGGTATCACGTCTGCTGCAGGCGCAGTTGATGAGCTTATTTCTAGAGTCAGTTGTTCGAATGGAGCTAGCTAGTGTGTTCATGTTTCAAACATGCTCTCAAATGCCATTGAAATGGAAGCAGCGGTATGACAACCAGCACATTTATGAGCATGCAATACAACTTTCCRCAGTACGAAATCCTCGACGACTCACTGTGCTGTCAGACTCCGCATGCTCATGGGGCTGATATCGCTGGTCCAAATGTCAGTCGTGAAGCTAATAGCAGTGACGCTATTACTATGTAACTCCGGTAGGGKAACATCTGAAGAATAGCGCACTTGGTGCACTCGCACATGTGTACTGTTGCTCTACCAGTCGGCGAAAGCCAACATCACCCACGACAAAGAACGGTTGATTGTCAAGGGCAATGAATTCCATTATCTTGGCGTTTAATGGATTTCGACCTTTGAGGTGTCTGGCTGAAATGTTCTTACTCTTTTAAATGACTGCTCGTCTTGTTGACTGCTCGATCCACACAGCAGACATTGTGGGCTACGTTAGGAATGCTGCATCTACCTACATTATATAGGTATGCACGTCAGCTTTGACATCGGTTTTGCACATCGGCGTTAAACTAGACATCGGGCCGATGCCGACGTTGGCATTTTTAGCTAATATCGGCCGATTCCGATATGTTCACCGATATATCGTGCATCCCTAGTTTAGACTTCAGCTACAGACTTCGGCTTGCCTCAAGAAAACATTTTGTGTGCACGAACAGTCCTAAAGAAACAGCCTTAAACCAAAACAAACAAAAACGGCACAAAAAGTTYTSATAATATATGCACAAACTGTTCCGAAATGTTTTAGATTTGGAAGCATGTGGATGCCTTTAGGGCTGTGGGAGATGTWGGAACACTTCATTTGGGCAAATTATGTCTCTCACACTCGCTCTCGCTCTCCTCTCGCTCTGTCTCTCTTCGTACCCCCCTCCCCATGCCACCTTCCTTCAAAGCACACACCCTCCTCAAATTAAAGACAAACAAAAAGAAATGAAAGAAAAAGAGTGGTGTTGAGTGAGCGAGAGGCAGGAGAAAACACAAAGGCAGTCAACAATTACAGATACAAACTTTACCTCTGTCTTTCTCTCTTCTCCTCTCTCACTCTATCGTACACACAGATTTACACATGCATACTAATAGGCAGACATATGTTCTGACATATACATATACTACATGCAGATACAGGTCTATAGACATATACACACACACACACACACACACACACACACACACACTATGTATCTGTGTGGTGTATAAGAGTTAGGGTTTAATAGAGCAGGAGGTGCTGTGTGTTAGGTTCTCTGCCATCTGGGAGAATCACCACTCTGAGAGCATTCACAGATGGCCTGATTCGAGCTTTACAGTTCTTTCTCCAGTGTGTGTTTGTGTGTGTGCACTGAAAGAGCTGTAAAGTGTGTGTTTATAGCAACTAGCGAGTGTATAGAATTTTCTGATCGAGCCGTGAAGTATGTAGGTGCATAGTGAATACGCAGTGTCCTTTGACAAGGCTGTAACGTGTGTCTTTTAGTAACACAGTGTGTATTACAGTGATAGAGTTGTAAATTACAGTTGAGCACTGGGCTGTGTGTGCAGCTTCTCTCTGCTAATCCAATCTCATCCATCATCAGATCCCTGCTTCTGTCACTCTCTCTCTCTCTCTCTCTCTCTCCCCCCCTCTCCCCACACACACACTTGGCCCCGCCGCACAGCCTAATGTCTTACAACAAACATGTCGCCGCATGCAGAAAACAATTTAAAGCCCCTACGAGCAGCCCGCAGGAATCTGAGCACCATTACGATTAACATGCCACTTATACACACACACTCTTGTACATATACGCTGTTGTGTGCGCACACATACAGTGCATTCGGAAAGTATTCAGACCCCTTCACTTTTTCCACATTTTGTAACMTTACAGCCTTATTCTGAAATATATATATTTTTTATTATCATCAGCAATCTACACACAATACCCCATATWGACAAAGCGAAACAGGTTTTTAGAAATTTTTGCAAATGTATTAAAAGAAAAAACAGAWACCTTATTTACGTAAGTATTCAGACCTTTTGCTATGAGACTCAATTTAGCTCAGGTGCATCCTATTTCCATTGATCATCCTTGAGGTATTTCTATAACTTAATTGGAGTCCACCTGTGGTAAATTCAATTGATTGGACATAATTTGGAAAGGCACATACCTATCTATATAAGGTCCCACAATTGGCATTGCATGTCAGAGCAAAAACCAAGCCATGAGGTCGAAGGAATTGTCCGTATAGCTCTGAGACAGGATTGTGTCGAGGCACAGATCTGGGGAAGGGTACCAAAAAAWTTCTGCAGCACTGAAGGTCCCTATGAACACAGTGGCCTCCATCATTCTTAAATGGAAGAAGACTTCCTAGAGCTGGCTGCCCGGCCAAACTGAGCAATCAGAGAGGTGACAAAGAACCTGATGGTCACTCTGACAGAGTTCCTCTGTGAGATGGGAGAACCTTCCAGAAGGACAACCATGCAGCACTGCTGCAACACACCCTGCAGCACTCCACCAATCAGGCCTTTATGGTAGAGGGGCCAGACGGAAGCCACTCCTCATTAAAAGACACATGACAGCCCGCTTGGAGTTTGCCAAAAGGCACCTAAAGGACTCAGACCATGAGAAGTAAGATTCTCTGGTCTGATGAAACCAAGATTAAACTCTTTGGCATGAATGCCAATCGTCACATCTGGAGGAAACCTGCCCAACATCCTTACGGTGAAGCATGGTGGTGGCAGCATCATGCTGTCGGGGTGTTTTTCAGCGGCAGGGAATGGGAGACTAGTCAGGATCGAGGCAAAGATGAACGGTGCAAATTACAGAGAGATCCTTGATGAAAACCTGCTCCAGAGTGCACAGAACTTCAGACTGGGGTGATGGTTTACCTTCCAACAGGACAACGACCCTAAGCACACAGCCAAGACAACGCAGGAGTGGCTTRGGGACAAGWCTCTGAATGTCSTTGAGTGGCCCAGCCAGAGCCCGGACTTGAACCCGATCGAACATCTCTGGAGTGACCTGAAAATAGCTGTGCAGCAACACTTCCCTGTGAACCTGACAGCTTGAGAGGATCTGCAGAGAAGAATGGGAGAAACTCCCCAAATACAGGTGTGCCAAACTTGTAGCGTCATACCCAAGAAGACCCGAGGCTGTAATTGCTGCCAAAGGTCCTTCAACAAAGTACTCAGTAAAGAGTCTGAATAATTACGTAAATGTGATATTTCCTGTTCTAAAAACCTGTTTTGCTTCGTCATTATGGGGTATTGTGTGTAAATTGAGGGGGAAAACAACTTTTTAATACATTTTAGAATAAGGCTGTAACCTAACAAAATTTGGGAAAAGTCAAGGGGTTTGAATACTTTCCGAAGGCACTGTACTTGCCCATAAATTCATAAAATGGCTCATACACATAGCATAGAGTTAGTGTGCAAAAATAAGAAGTTTTTGATCACTACATGAATGTATGTCATCAATGGATACCATCCAAACATGAGGAGTGTGAGAGAGCAAGTGGCAAGGCTTAAAGAAAGGGACTAAGTGCAGGAGAGTGAGAGATGAGAGGAGAGTGATGATAGACCTTGTCAAAGCATGGCTGTGCTCCACATTTCATTATGGAGGCTAAAACCTCAGACTTAAGTGTGTGTGTACGTACGTACGTGCTAGCTTGTCTGTGTTTTTGCATGCGTCTTAGTGCGATACTATATACTGCCGGAGACTGGGGTCATAAATCAGTACATTACACATGATACTATGCTTTCAGAGTGGCGCAGTGGTCTAAGGCATTGCATCGCAGTTGTGGACGCGTCACCACAGACCTGGGTTCGATCCCGGGCTGTATCACAACCAGCCGTGATCGGGAGTCATATAGGGCGGCTCACAATTGCCCCAGTGTTGTCCGGATTAGGGGAGGGTTTGGCCGGGGGGGCAGGTAGCCTAGTGGTTAGAGCGTTGGGCCAGTAACCAAAAAGTTGCTGGGTCAAGTCCCCAAGCTGACAAGGTAAAAATCTGTCGTTTTGCCCCTGAACAAGGCAGTTAACCCACTGTTCCCCAGTAGACCATCATTGTAAAAAAGAATTTGTTCTTTACTGTCTTGCCTAGTTAAATAAAGGTTAAATATTGGTGTATTTTTTTTAAACACTCCTATTGCTTCTCCTTGGTGTGTGTGTGTGTGTGTGAGAGAGTGTGTCTTTGTTCATTAACAGGATTAGATACTACAGACCGGGCATCAGTAATGGTGATTAAGTATTGATGGAGGGAGTTGCTGTAATAAATCTGATTAACCAGGCCTCCAGAGTGTGTGAGGACAGGAAATAAGCCTGAAAATGGCTCCTGTGTGTGCTCATGTGTGCGTGTGAATGCATGAGTCTTTTAACACATTGCGCAGTGTGGTTTCTCGAACCCAGTCCCATTTTTAGAACAGGTACTGATCTCTGCCACTGTCTTAACACATTCTGTGTGTGTGTCTGTACTCATGCAGATATACCCCAGGGGACAGAAGCACACATAAATACAGCATTGCTGTGCCTCCTTCATTAAAACCTGTGAGAAGGATTTTGATGAAGAGATGGAAGAAGGGGAGGTCGAGGGAGATGAGTGTGTACCTCCAGTAGCAACCTGTTTATCAAACACTGACAGGACGGTGACCTGGGCTGGGAGAGAGCAGACGTCATGACCCTTTGCCCTGCAAAGTCAGTATGTGCAGCTGAAGCCAACCGGAACCAGTCTTCCCAGTAAGACCTTCACTGGAGATGATGACCTCCTGGGTGAAGTGTTGAGCTGTATTAAACCTCCTGTCAATGGGGCTAACATGGATAAATACAGGCTTACTCAGTTAGAGGGAGACCATATTCATAAGCCCGTGTTCATGACGTGTCTCAGTTTATAAATGCTGATATAGGATACGTTTTGCATTTTAGATGATTGTCAATAAGATTATATGGGCGGGGGGGGCTGATCCTAGATCAGCACTCKTACAGTTTTTGAATATGGGCCCTGGAGCATGTCTGAAAACACAGCCGTCTACTGTAGTTGAGGAAGGCATCAGTAATGAGGCAAGCATTGGAAAGAGCCTGGTTGGTTTTTAGTGTCAACACCAACCATTCGAGCAGCCATTCAGTGTTCAAACCAAAACAACTCTGATTAATTGTATAGTGTTGCTTCCTGTTTGACAGGATGTGTGTTTTGTGATTATGCTCCCTCTTAAGAAATCCTTATTTCAGTCTGCTGATTGCTTCACTCTTCTCCTTCTTTCTCCAGCTTTGATTATAGCCTGTGTGATCTCACTTCCTGTGTGTCCTCACTTCCTTTGTGATGTCACTTCCAGCAGGTCCCAGCTAGTGTCCTTGTCCTTTAGCCGCATCTGTGCTCTCTAGTCCCTCAGCCTCTAAACAACTTTCCACACTCACACACTGAACATATCATCCCACGGAAAACATTCACAAAGATATTCGGAAGTGCAATTACTCACTTCTCATGTGCTTATTACTCAGTTATTACATTCACATGACTTGAGAACACTAAATGTGTTCTCAACACACAGACTACAACAGGATAGTTAACAGAGGCAGAGGAGTCAGGTTTTGAATTGCACATTTTCTCTCCGATATGTTTTGACAGGGTGTTGGGTAATAGTCTGCTTATCCTCCAATCAGTCTTTAGAGTTTTTGCAACGCTCTAATGATAACAACAAGGGTGTTATCGTGCTGGAGTGGGTTACACAGTAAATTGTGGCATCTATTACTGAGAAGGATATCACCATTCACATCCGGCCTCTTTCACCATATTCTCAGGGTTTCCTCCTTCCTAGGCTAGGCTGGAGCTTCACACAGGGCCTTAAAACCTTTCTGTATCAATGAATGCAAATTCAGCCCATCCTATACATTGTATTTATTTACATTTTATTGATATATACTTTACAGCTGGGACTATAAYCCAAAATGAATCGACACCGACCATACCAATCACATATCACAGGCATTTTGCAGTAGCCTATACTAGAGGAACTGTTATGTTTGAAATGAAATACGTTTGCTAATATGGGTGATTGTTAATGGAACAATTGATGGTTACAACCATCAAACTAGTAGTACTTAGGGTTTGGCGGTATCCAGATTTACATACCTTCATACCGTGTCTGTGCCATCCTGGGATATACAATATCACTGGCTATTTATTGTTTTACACCCCCCCCCAAAAAATACCCCAAAATCTCAGTTACCAGAATGCTAAGCAATTCCCATGGTTGGTTGCTAGGTAAATGCTAACGAGCGCATGTGAACATTTACTAAGACGGACAACCCAGCTCATAAATTGATGCAAGTAGCTATCTCAGAACCTAGTGTGCGGCACACACAATACATATATTAGACAGCAGTGCTCTTAATCCAGAAGGGGGTTGTCTCTGCTGCCACTTAGCTAACGTTAGCAAGTTAGTAAAACCCAGATGTAGAGAATTTATCTTAGCTATTTAACTTAATAGTTATAAGATGCATATATATATTTATATACAGTGTTAATCAGAAGTTTACATACACTTCGGTTAGAGTCATAAAACTTGTTTTTCAACCACTCCACAAATTTCTTGTTAACAGACTATAGTTGTGGCAAGTCGGTTAGGACATCTACTTTGTGCATGACACAAGTAATTTTCCAACAATTGTTTACAGACAGATTATTTCACTTATAATTCACTGTATCACAATTCTAGTGGGTCAGAAGTTACATACACTAAGTTGACTGTCCCTTTAAACAGCTTGGAAAATTCCTCAGGAAGGAGACGCGTTCTGTCTCCTAGAGATGAACGTACTTTGTGCGAAAGTGCAAATCAATCTCAGAAGAACAGCAAAGGACCTGTGAAGATGCTGGAGGAAACCGGTACAAAAGTATCCATATCCACAGTAAAACGTCCTATATCGACATAACCTGAAAGGCGCCTTAGCAAGGAAGAAGCCACTGCTCCAAAACCGCCATAAAAAAGCCAGACTACGGCACATGGAACAAAGATCGTACTTTTTAGAGAAAAGTCCTCTGTTCTGATGAAACAAAAATAGAACTGTTTGGCCATAAGACCATCGTGATGTTTGTAGGAAAAATTGGGATGCTTGCAAGCCGAAGAACACCATCCCAACCGTGAAGCACGGGGGTGGCAGCATCATGTTGTGGGGTGCTTTGCTGCAGGAGGGACTGCGTGCAGACATGTCACAAAATAGAAATGCATTCCATGCAATAGGCTTAAATGGGACAACAAAGTCAAGGTATTGGAGTGGCCATCACAAAGCCCTGACCTCAATCCTATAGAATATTTGTGGGCAGAACTGAAAAAGTGTGTGCGAGCAAGGAGTCCTCCTGACTCGGTTACAACAGCTCTGTCAGGAGGAATGGGCCAAAATTCACCCAACTTATTTTGGGAGCTTGTGTAAGGCTACCCGAAACGTTTGACCCAAGTTAAACAATTTGAGGCCCAATGCTACCAAATACTAATTGAGTGTATGTAAACGTCTGACCCACTGGGAATGTGATGAAAGAAATAAAAGCTGAAATAAATCATTCTCTCTGCTATTATTTTGACATTTCACATTCTTAAAATAAAGTGGTGATCCTAACTGACCTAAGACAGGGAATGTTACTAGGATAAAACATCAGGACATGTGAAAAACTGAGTGTAAATGTATTTGGCTAAGGTGTATGTAAACTTCTGACTTCAACTGTATATAAATGGCTGGCAAACATTGAATTTCATTCAAGTGTAACTTGATCACCTCACTAAACACTAGAACCGCCTGGCCTTTCAGCCTATAGGTACCCGCTAGAGAATGTTTCTGGGCGTTTTCCTTTAGCATATGCACCCGATGCATATCAACCCGCAAGGTGCGRAATCATAAGCACCAGCACTTGATAAATAGTGCATCAACTTTTGTAATGGATGAATTGCTTGAAGAATTGTTAATAAAAAGAATAGTTATTTGTTAGAGTCAAGGATATGTTTTGTATAATTCTACGAAGTCCTAGAAAATACATAGGCCTAGTAGTCTCTTTTTGTTTCCCTTGCAATAAAAACATTACAGTGTAATCCATTTCATCAACTTTATTTGTGCATGAACAATTGAAAAGGATGAATTCCTTAATGAAATATTAGTGGAAATATATTCATGATAAGATATAAAACAGTCATTTGTTGATTGTATCAGACACTGTATAGACTACCACAGTACGAGTCATAATACCCATAAAACCTAGCGGTCAAACAGGGAAATTGTTCCAATCGTTTTTCCACCATTCATTTTTCCCATAGGGGATTTTAGAAAAACTTAAAATATGGGCTGTGATTCGTGTAGGCTTACCCTGGCGTGACATTTTGATAACTGTGTAAAACTCTCTAAGAAAAGGTGACTTTTATCAATATATTCGGCTCTATTTACTCTCAGATTCGAAAATGCTAATTAGCATCAAAGTAGACATGCAAAACTACATATCCCTGCAAGCTCCTGCACATCGTCTCTAGCTGACACCTTTGCTAACAGGTAATGTGTCAATTTAAAAGTTGCGTTTCCCAGTCGTGCTGAATGCATGGACAGCACGGTTATTCTTGGAAAAAGTGAAATCTGGAAATAGAGCTGCACCTTTTATTTGACAAAGGTAAGTGTCATAGAAATGGCAGAATATGCTCTTTCTGATACTATATAGAAGTCAAAAAAATTTACCTTCATGTGACTCTGAAGGAGTATTTGATAATGTGATTCCCCTTTCCCTGCATCTGTCAATTAAAAAATACGCCCACGTCTTCATGTACAATTTGACAACTGATAGGCCTAATATTGTCACTAAATTCAGTTATGAAGTAAGGGGCACAATTATCGGACATTCATTTTCATTCTCTCAGTGGGTACAGAGAGACGCAATAGCGTCTGGCTGGGTACCAACGTCCTACAGCACATTCTCTTAGCGGGTTAAATTCGGAATAGTTGTGAGAAGAAAAAAAAAATGTTTCTGTTTTTATCTGACAAATGAGCAATGTAAAATACAAACATTTTATGAAAAGTCAGGACATACCTTTTTAAAATTTTGGGACAGATATTTTTTTTATTTACAAAATCGAACGTCAGTGGCTGTTGGRCTATGGCGGTTCTAGTGTTAAGTTGCGCTTCCGCAGGAGTGACTCACCTCACCAAGCCCCTGTTTTGCTCGTTATGTTTCTTTGTAAACAAATGGCTCAAACAGCTGTTTTTGGAAACCGGTAAACTTTATAATGAAAAATGATCTAACAGGCGAAATAATGAACGTGAACTGCTTTATCAATTACCTAGTGCACAAGTTATTTTATTTACGGTATTGGAAAATCATACCAAGAGTATTTCAAAAATACCCTGGGATACCTTTATATACAATCGACTGCCCAACCCTAGTTGTATTGTTTTAAAGGATAAGAAATGCATTTAAACTGCATTTAAACTTTAATGTTATAAACGTATCGTTCTATTTATCGTTATCGCACTAATTCAGGCAATTTATCACCCAGATCTACCCTATTGTATTACATATATACACAGTTTACTAGGTACACCGTCTAGTACCGGGACCCCCTTTGCCTCCAGGACAGCCTGAATTCTTCGGGGCATGGAAACATTGCTCAATTGGTATCAAGGGATCTAACGTGTGCTAGGAAAACATTCCCCACACCATTACACCACCTCCACCAGCCTGTACGGCTGACACCAGGCAGGATGGGGCCATGAACTAATGCTGCTTACGTCAAATCCTGACTCCACTATCAGCATGARGCAACAGGAACTGGGATTCGTCGGACCAGCCAATGTTTTTCCACTCCTCAATTGTCCAYTGTTGGTGATCACGTGCCCACTGGAGCTGCTTCTTGTTTTTAGCTGATAGGAGTGGAACCCGGTGTGGTCGTCTGCTGCAATAGCCCATCCGTGACAAGGACCGACGAGTTGTGAGTTCTGAGATGCCGTCCTGCCGACCACTGTTGTACGCTGCCATTCTTTTCCTGTTTATGGCCGACTGTTAGCTTGCACGATTCTTGCCATTCTCCTTCGACCTCTCACCAACGAGCTGTTTTCGCCGACAGGATTGCCACTGACTGGATATTTGTTGTTTGTTGCACCATTCTTGGTTAACCCTGGACACTGTTGTGCGTGAAAAGCACCGAAGGCCGGACATTTCCGAGATACCGGAACTGGTGCGCCTGACACCGATCATACCACGCTCAAAGTCGCTTAGGTCACTCGTTTTGCCCATTCTAACATTCAATCAAACAGTAACCTAATGCCACTTCTTGTCTGATTCTATATTCTATTACACACATCAAAGTACCCGAGTCACGCAACCTCCCCACACACTGACTTACTCATGCACCTGAACGTTGCCCTGCAGAGTGCAGCTCTACTGTGATCTTTTCTCAAGGGAGCGTTTCGTCACGCTGTGGAGAGTTATGATAAGATTGCATTATTGAAGCTCGACTTAGCTGAGGGGAAATTGAGGCGAAAGAAACAAAAGAGCAGAGTCGGGGAGGACAAATGAGCTCATGGTTTCATCACTGTGAACTCGGTGTGACTGATATGTTGCTTCTTGTATCCTGTTAGCCAACAAGGCACATCTCTACCTTTTGTTGTCTTGCATTTCTAGTTTGTGTCTTTGATCTATAAATATATGTGATAAAGGTATTGGTGTAACTGTGGTGTTTCGTTATTAACAAGATGTCAGTGATTGACAGCAGAGTCTGGGTGTAGGGCGATTCCATGCCAGTGGGAGTGTAAAATATGTTTGGTATCTCAAATTGTTCTGGCAATTCTCACATAGGAACTTCATTTAGAGGAAGGATGTTTAACTTGCTTGTATCACCATTTCTGAGGGGTAAATCATGATGAAATGACCCATTTTAGGTGGTTTTTATACATGCCTCCTGTAAGACCCTATGATCTGTGAACCATACATATGGACTATGTATAGATTCTGAAAAAACAAATGTTCACATTCATTTATGCAACTTTAACAATATGAATATAATAAAACGATCCTTTTAGATTTTGCTTATATTTAGACATATTGTTTGTAACAATATACTCTTCAAAACATGTCAAATTTCCAGTGGGCTCTCTGGTACTTTTAATGATATGACCCAGTTTATACATAGAAATTGACATTACAGGTTATTAACCAATCACAGCCCTCCTTTAGGATTGCACATTCAGCCTGTCACCAGCAAAGGGGGTTTCCTTTGAATCCATTTTCAAATTCAGTGTGTTGGTGGTACTCATAACATGTATCATACCTTCATAATTAGTAGAGTCCACTCTGGAAATGTTATGTACTTGTAGTGTATACTGTTTGGAGCAATATACTCTGTCTTTAAAATGAACAAAATCAAAAAGGGTACTTTTAATGAATGTAAATGAATGTGAAAAATGTATTTCAGAATCACACTATAGGTAGTATAATGACACCAAGATGTTGTCTGTATCATGTACGATTAACAGATCATAATGTCTTACAGGAGGCATGTATAGGTCTAAAAAGGGACTACGATGGCCACTTTCATCATGATTTTCTCCAATGGTTTGATTCAAATGTAAAAAGAATTTCAAAACTTTCCCCCCCCCCCCCCCCCCCATGAAGTTGCTCGAACAATCTGTCTGTGTGGTTTGTGTGTGTGTCAGGGGGGTTGTTCCTTCTCTATGTGTGTTGTGTGCCACCTGCTCAGTGCTGTAGTACATGCTTTCGTTTCACATCAAAGTCAGGAGTCAGTATCAAAGGAAGGATAGAGAATACACTGTAGCCTACAATCTCACCCTCTGGCTGCTTCCCCCAGCCCTGTGTCACATCTAAGCAGTGATTCAGTAACTCTGGATAGACTTATGTCCTGTATTATGAAGGCAAAGCCTTTCACACTGCAAGCAGCCAACACTGAGGCCTGCTGTCTGTAAGTCACCAGTCTGTAAGTCACCACTGTCTGTCCTCCATGTGCATTTCATTGTGTGTTACAAGAGACCCGAGGAGAGAGGGACACATGTTTTAACAGTACAGTATTATCAGACAGACCGCGAGAGAGAAAGCGAGAGAGAGACAGACAAAGCTCTTCTGTGCCTAGGATTCGCCCACTGAACTCTTATCACAACCGCGCGTGTGTGTTTGAGTCTGGGCACCTGCTTGCTTCGGGACACTACATCCGGAGTCTGTGTATTGATTGGACTCCCTGAGTTGGATGTTCTGGTGGGTGGCGGCTCGGCGCTCAGCTAGTCTCTGTAATAGCGGTCTGGTTGATAGCTCTGTGCTGGCCTACTTTTCCTGGCACTGTCTGACAGTCAGTTGATTGACAGTTATGTACTAAGGCTTTTAAGGGACAGTTAAACCACTTTCTAGACAGTTATTATGCTGTTAGTATATGTCGACAACTGTAAGATTTGATATACATTTTGACTTGTTGTTTTTGTTAGTCATGCTGCACGAATCCTTGTTTTTGTCATTGTGAAACTTTTGGTAACACATTACTTGACACCCAGTGTCATAACCAACCTGTTGTGACATATGTTGTATAGTTTTATGGCTGGTGATGACATCTCAAAACCCACATTTATTCAAATGTGTTTTTTCCCTGCCAAGAAGTTTCCTTTAGTTCCTTAAGTCCTTTGTTGTTGTAATGAGTTCTTTACAGTCACATTTCATCATATTTTAAATAACTTGTAGAACATACACTTTATGACACTGTCATGAAGCATTATAACCATCATAATCATATAAGCCAGATAGACCTATCACGTACATGCCCTTATGTCAGTCATCAGTCAAAAAGATGTCCTGCTGCTAAATATGCTCCTGCATACATCTCAATTTCAGAAAAGGTTATATAACAAACATACTGTTGACAAGTAGGCTATGGTGTAATGGAATGGTTTGCCTTGTGTGGTAGGGTTTGTGGGTTTTGACACTCTTATGTAGGTGTCATAACCAGCCATAACATAGAGCAATATATGTCATAACATGTCTAAATATGTTTCGTGGCAGTATTATCGCCATATTATGACAGCTTATGTCAGCTGTTATGACATGGTTATGACCGTGTTATGGCGCTGTGTGTCAAGTAAAAGTGTTGCCGAAACTTCTCTATTGCCCTCTTCTACAGCATAATATGATTCCCAGGGTGTATTTAGTCTCTCATGATGCAATGCTCAGCCCAGTTAGCCTGCAGCTTAGTTGGCTATCAAGCCCAGACAAAGTTTAATCTAAATATACACTTGAGTGTACAAAACATAAGGAACACCTTTCCAATGTATAGACTGATCAGGTGAATCTACGTGAAAGCTATGGTTCCGTATTGATGTCACCTCTTAAATCCACTTCAGTCAGTGTAGATGAAGGGGAAGGAGACAGGTTAAAGAAGGATTTTAAAAGCCTTGAGACGATTGAGACGTGGATTGTGTATGAGTGCCATTCAGTGGGTGAATGGGCAAGACAAAAGATTGAAGTGATTTTGAACTGGGGTATGGTAGGAGGTGCCAGACGCACCGGTTTGAGTCTATTAAGAACTTCAACGCTGCTGGGTTTTCCACGCTCAACAGTTTCCTGTGTGTATCAGGAATCCACCCAAAGGACATCTGGCCAACTTGACACGACTGTGGGAAGCATTGGAGTCAATGTTGGTCAGTATGCCTGTGGAACGCTTTCGACACGTTGGCTACGAGTGCATCGCTTCTTCTTTTTTATTTTTTTATTGTTGCAGTTCTGTCCTTGAGCTGTTCTTATCTATTAATGTTCTGTATTACGTCATGTTTCATGCTTTGCGTGGATCCCAGGAAGAGTAGCTGCTGCTTTCGCAACAGCCAATGGGGATCCTAAGAAAACACCTAATAATAACAACCTAAATGTTAAAAGTGGTGGAGTTATCCTTTTAAGCTAATTTCCCTGGCTTTGTCTATTTGATGGCTTTGTGTTTGATTTACATTCCCTGTAGAAGTAGATTGGTTCTGTGCTGGGCTAGTTTTCCTGGCTCAGGTCTCCTCAGTGTACAGAGGCCCATTGTTCTGTAGTGTGGTGTTGTTTGTGGTGTGTGTGTGCTTAGGGAGAGAGTGGTGGGTTAAGTCTTCCCCTGGGCGCTCTCTCTCTCTCTCTCTCCCTCTCTCCCTCCCTCCGGTCTACTGTTGCCCAGCCATCCGGGGCATGCTATCAGGCCCTGCCTCACACCTCTGCCCTCACTGACCCCTTGGTGCTGTAAGGAAATGCCTCACCCCTTGACTGTGTGCTTGCACAGGCTTGTTTACGTACGCAGGCATGTGCCATATTACTATCATTCTCTGCACATAGTCAAGGGGTGAGGCATTTCCTTACAGCCACAATATAAAAAAAAAACATTCACTTTGTTGGCCAGAAACGGTGCTTTGGGCTTACAGTGAAAGTTAGCTTGATCTGTTAGTGCCACAAACATAATCCACTTTTGAGTTCGGGGTTAAGTGCTCTCATGGCTTGAGCTGTTAGACAGAAATATGTTTAACTTGTTAATAGTTTGATCTGAACTATTACGACGGTCTGTTTTCTTTTTGCCACTCTTAAATTGTGAGTGTGTCTGATGCTTGTTTTTTGTGTCATGTGGGAAGGGGGTTCAAACTCCTCTGACGGGGGTCTTCTGGGGAAAGGGAGAGGGGGGGTTTGTCAGCACCCCTTTAACAGGCCAACATTGGCTTTGAGGCCCCCTCACTCTCTCCACTGCCAAATTACCCCCATCCCGTCCAGCAATCAGGCCCTAAACCACAGCTAGGCTTGGCAGCAGCCCCAACCCACGAATACTTTGAGCAGTTGAACATGTGCCCTGTATTTTGACGTAGAGGTGTGCCCCCCCCCCCCCCCCCCCACACACACACTGTCCAGTAAGAATCAGAGTCCAGTAGGTTCTGTTGGCTTACAGTATCATGCTGTATTTTGCACTCTTTCTCACTTCCATTTCTGTTTCACATAGGGGTTTCGGGAAGTCACCAGTTTACAACAGTAGGCCTATACAGTGAAACACTCCAGTGTTCAGAATTCACCATGGAAGTTTTATCAAGCTGTGTGTGTTTGGTGCATATATATAATACCAGCATCTTAATGCTCGTTAGTACGCGTGGCAAAGGAAGCAAACACAAAGCGGATTTAACTTCATTAGATAAACAGCCCTAATGTTGGAAACAAACATCATTAGTTTGTCATCCACAGTCACATGTTGTTTATTTTCCAAACAAAGTACGCAATATTTAACATACAGCAGGTTTTAAAGGACCAAAAGTTTGGCCTGCTTCATGTTTCCATTTTTGGCATGGAAAAAATGTTGTGATACTGGTATCGTCCTGCTTACTGTTCATCGCTCTCTTGTGTTTTGCGGGGCGTGGGTGCGTCTTTTGGGTGATTCTAAATGTTTGTTGTCTACAGTATCTAACACAGTCTCCCGTTCTCTCCTCTCTGTGTAGATGACAGCATCTCGGCGGCAAGTGCGTCTGACGTGCAGGGAGTCTGTCGTCGTTGGAGCTGCGCGTCAACAGCAGGAGGATGAGAATCACGTGATGAAGGCGGCTGGCCGACGTGCTGGCGACGCCTGGCGTCTCCGAGGAACGGCCGCCACGGCAAAAAACAGACAGACAAAGGTAGTCAGTCACCTCAGACCCCCCCTGAATCTCACAACACCAGTCACTCAGACCCGCCCCGAACTCTCACCAAACACCAGTCACCTCAGAACCCTGAACTCTCACCGAAACCACCAGTCACCATCACAGTCACCATCCCATGTGCTCTCACGATTCTACATTTTTTAAACCCTCTAGAAAAACCCTACAACGGGGCAGTTTTAAACATCATCTCTCCACCGTAAGCCGATCACGCACTGTCAAATCCATCTGCACTCGCTTCTGTACAACTTACCATACCTGTGCTCTAGCACTGTAAATTCCATTCATCTCCACTTTCCCAATGGCTCGTTTAGCCCCTCTCCCTTGGATTTCTTCGCCAGGTCGTAGTTGTGAGAGTCAGCTATCTTGTGTTCCTRCGCTTGTGTTTACACAAAGGAAGTTCAGGAGCGGCGCCAGAACCTGGATCTATTAACAGTTTCACTCCGACCTTGACTCCCGGTGCAAAGCGTTTCCATTCAGATCGCAGCTGTGTAGGCCTATGCGTGTGTGTGAGCGCGTGCTTGGGGCTAGCGGAAGGGCCAGTTTGGAGTGTTGCTATGCCACGGTTAATACCGTCTACCAGAGAGGCACAGCAAGGAACGTGCTTATTTTACCTTCACACACCTTCACAATACGTGCTGGCACACTCAATTCAATCACAGTCTAGCACAGGAACATAATCACAATCCAGTCTCTCACTGTGAATGAAATCTGTCCATGGGGTATAAATACCGCTCCATTCTCTCACACTATAACCAACTGAGGTCTTCTCTGAGCTCAGTGACAAAGTAGAGGCTCATATGCCCAGCCAGCAGTAGGGGGAGGGAATTCCTGTGGCTGTCCCTGTCAGGAATATCATTCCCCGGCTGGGCAAGAGAGAAAGAGGGAGCGAGAAAGACTGAGGGAGATTGAATGCACTCTCAGAGAGAGGCAGAGAAAGAGATTACATTATCAGAGAGAGAGAGAGGGAGAAGGAGAGAGATAAAATGTGTTGCGCCCAGAGTCATTGGCGAGCGTCTGGGTTCTGTAATCACGCTTCAGTAATAACCACCACCCACTCACCCGTAGCCTGTCTAACTGACTCCAGAGCTGTCCATCTGCACACAATAAGACCATCTGTCTCCTGGGCCTGTGTGTGTGTGTGTTCACGCGCTCGTGTGTGTGTGCGCTCCCTGTGTGTGTGCGCTCCCTGTTTGTGTGTGTGTGTGTGTGCCCCCATGTGTGTGTGTGCGTGCCCGTGTGTGTGTGAGCCCGTGTGTGTGTTTGTGGCCATGCGCATGCACGTGCGTGCACCTAATTGTGGGAAGTCGAACATTATCTGTGTGTGTGGTGACTGACTGGGCAGCCTTGTCCTGACATTTCACTTTCTCTAATGAAACCAATTACTGTATGGTCATGTGGAAGTCTCTCTCTTCGGGAAGTGTCTTGGCTGGGAAGCCATGGCTCCTTGATAAAGAGAGATCCCGTCCCCATTTCTCTACCTATTCAGGATATGTCACCATGAAGAGAACGTCTTTCATAAATATAGCTGTGAGCAGCATTGATGGGGTTCACGGGACGACACAGTGACGGGTACAGTGCGGCGATATTTGAACGCAGCAACTATTTTTTTTCTCAAAACCGTATGAGTCTAAATGCAGTGGTTAGTGGATAAACMAATGARGAGTTGAACATATTTGTCTGAAAACGAGTCGCCAGAGAATGAGTCGCCAGTTATTMTTGCCRGTGGTGAACATCTATCTAAAAGACCTTATCAAAGTTGATAAATACAGTTGAACTGGTATACTCTAGCAGATAATTATCACCTTACTGATACTAATCAGGAATAGTACACTATAAAATCACAATGAGAAATACACAATTGAAACCCCCATTGAGCTCCGTGTAAAAGAACCGAAAGAAAAGTACCAGTACAAAGTTGTTGGTATACCCCTTTAACGTTGCAGACCTGACACTACTGGTGAAGTAGTCGGGCTGAACGCAGCCCACCAAAAAACAAGATACCCACTGACACATGCTCCTCACTCACAATGTTACATTTCTTCTGATCAGAGAAACCTAGCTGCTCGCGGGGCCGTGGCTATCTGATCTCCAAAGGAAAAACTCCCTTCTGTTCAGAGGAACCCAATCYGRGTGCAGGGATGTGGACGCTATCTAACTGGTCTCCTTGTGAAAAATGTATAGAGGAAGCGGTTACCGCCCAGGACAGTTGGCTACAAGTCCCAAATATAGAAACTACTGAGATTACTTACACTACCTAGCTAGCTCGTAGAGGTATAAATGGTTTGGTGCACGCAGTCCTCGCGGAAAACAACCCGCTGGTGATAGCTACCCGTCCAATTTAGCTAGTTTACTGACAGGCTAGCTAGCAAATGACAACTCACGAGAGAACTACAACTCACACACTCAACTTTACATCAACGATCACGTCCTACTAAATAGTGCACACAACTAACCAACTCCAGCTGGTAAGGTTGGAAAATTAAACAATTGGGGGATTGTTTAAAAACATATGTACAAAGGTTTGCATTCGCCTTTACCTCACACTCAAATTCTCCTGAGCTCCAACTTCCTTCCCTTGGCTATCCGTATTCGTCCCGCTCCCTCCCAGTGTTGGCAACTCCTCAGTAGGGAAAGTAGCTATTGGCTGTCCTAAAAGTCGCTAGAAGTCGCTAAATGACGTCATCGCCTAATTTGCATAATTGGCTATGTGCACGTAATTGTGATGGATGCTGTAGGAGAGTGGAATAATGTTGTGGGAGAGACAAAAAGTGAGTAAAAAAAACACCCTAAATATGTTTAGAACTGCAAATGAACTTTCTTCTGTCGATTCTTGTTTGTTTTTATGTCACAATTCCAACCCTCCTCCTTTATCCGGGCTTGGGACCGGCAAAAGTGACCCAAAAGAGACACACTGGTGGAGTTACTTAGTTTTTATTTAATTTTTTATTTTGTTTTTTTGTTTTCTTATTTTGTTTTTGTTTTTAACCTTATGGTCCACTTAGGAGCCTACAACAAGTCACAGTAAAACATGAATATTTTTAACCATAACATTTTTTACATTTTTTTTTGTATACAATCTACATTAACAATCTAAATGGACAAAAAAAGAGACAATAGAAAAAACTGTCAATGGCAATGTGAGAAAATTATGGTAACTAGTCTGGCCCTAATTCAGGTTAATWGTTTTGTTTTAATGTAAGCCAGGGRGGGATCAGCCAGCGGCTYCTTCCCGCATGCGCGATTRATTTGCAGTCAGGACGCGGAGGGGTGAACATCTCCTGCTCTSACTGCAGCTGGGAGGGACTGCTGCGCGAGGACTGGGCAGCCTGTGAGTGCTTTGGGACAGGGGTGGGGCCCACAGAGTCTCCAAGTCTCCAATAACACCAGAGAAAGTCGCTAGATTTGTTGCTAGTCGCTTTTTTGAATGTGTCGCTAGAGGGGTCTGAATACTCTCTAAATTTAGCGACGAAGTCGATAATTTGGCAACACTGCTCCCTCCCCTTGCATTCCCTCCGATTGGCTYATGGGACCAACACTCAGTAACTGGGAAAGAATTGTGCGTCTTTGATGTGCACCTCATCAGAAATACTTTATTTCTGACATTRGTCCTCTTCGTCTTCTTCMTTTTCTTCTTCGTCTCCTTCTTCATCGGCTTCTTCGTCTTCTTCTATATCTTCTTTGTTGCGGGCCAAACACTTAAAATACACACCCTATCCCCTCAGCCCTCAGCCCTCAAATGACATAACATGATGTCTGACTAGTATACACTTGCGAGGGAGGAAGGAATGATTTTTAAATGGACCACCCTTGGCTGGAAATTGGTCACTCGTTCATCCCGCGATGATTGTGTTTTCAGCCACAGGTAACTTGTCTGTGCTTTATATACGCAACAGTCAATTATGAGTGCATGTCTACTCAAATCAAAAGTAACAGTCAGTATCTGGTGTGGCCACCAGCTGCATTAAGTACTGCAGTGCCTCTCCTCCTCATGGACTGCACCAGATTTGCCAGTTCTTGCTGTGAGATGTTACCCTACTCTTCCACCAAGGCACCTGCAAGTTCCCAYACATTTCTGGGGGGAATGGCCCTAGCCCTTACCCTCCAATCCAACAGGTCCCAGACGTGCTCCATGGGATTGAGATCCGGGCTCTTCTCTGGCCATGGATCTCAATTTCTGATTTCCCGTCTTGCGGAAATTACGCACAGAACGAGCAGCACTTTTTGCCAGTCCTGTCTGATCCAGCGACGGTGGGTTTGTGCCATAGGCGACGTTGTTGCCGGTGATGTCTGGTGAGGACCTGCCTCACAACAGGCCTACAAGCCTCAGTCCAGCCTCTCTCAGCCTATTCCGGACAGTCTGAGCACTAGTGGAGGGATTGTGCGTTCCTGTGTGACCCTCGGGCATTGTTGTTTTGCCACCTCTATCTGTCCCGAAGGTGTAATGTTCAGATGTACCGATCCTGTGCAGGTGTCCTTACACGCGGTCTGCCACTGCGAGGACGATCAGCTGTCTGTCCTGTCTCCCTGTAGCGCTGTCTTAGGCGTCTCACAGTACGGACATAGCAATTTATTGCCCTGGCCACATCTGCAGTCTTCATGCTCCTTGCAGCATGCCTAAGGCACGTTCAGCAGATTGACAGGGACCCCGGGCATCTTTCTTTCTGTGTTTTTCAGAGTCAGTAGAAAGGCCTCTTTTGTGTCCTAAGTTTTCATAACTGTGACCTTAATTGCCTACCGTCTGTAAGCTGTTAGTGTCTTAACGACCGTTCCACAGGTGCATGTTCATGAATWGTTTATGGTTCATTGAACAAGCATGGGYAACAGTGTTTAAACCCTTTACAATGAAGATCTGTGAAGTTATTTGGATTTTTATCATTATTAATATATGCCTACTGCGTGATAGCTTGCAAATGAACTAACTAACGTTAGCCTGCCTAGCTAGAACTTCTGAAGAAGGAAAATGTTTTATTTTATAACCAAACAAAAACATCATTGCTTTTTACGAGACGTGTTTGTGCCGTCATGTGCATTAGTAGCACAATTTCTAACTTATTTGCGTTCGTTTTTACTTCTACTTGTATGTTGACTTCTCTATTGATGATGTTTTTAAGTTTTCGCAGACTTTTCTTAGCGGATGTACAATCGTGGTGAATTTAATTTTGGAGAGTTTCAGGCCCAGGAGTGAACATAATTGTACACTCGCAAAGCCAAATAAAAACGAGGGCTGAGGGGCTTACGTTGCAAACTTCCCTTGCTTGGCTAATCATTTGGACCGCCCTCCACGATGGTGACGGGGATTCCCCCAAGGGCATAAAGCGAGGGTAAGTGGACGAGGGTGTGACTTCTTCTTCTTCAGTGGGTTTTATATGGAAGAGCAATATATATATATATAATAAATAATATAGCGCCACAAAACGAACCAATGGCCAAAAATGTATTTAATCCGGAATCAATAAAAAAATATACAGAATGTATAACGGATATGTGATATACCAGCGACTCCCAACCCGGAATCAAAGGATGCATTTAAAAAGTGCCTTACTATATAAAAAAAGGCAAAAAAAACAGAACCCTTTACTGTATGAATGGTAGGATTGGAGTAGGGCTGTTGTGGTGACAGTATTACCATCACACCGGCAGTCATGAGTCACGGCCCATGACTGCAGTAAAATTCCACGTGACCTTTGAGTCACGGTAATCCCCTTTTTATGCACTCTGGACATGCTTTGGTAGTACCCAACTTGCTAACTACCATCAGGTCCTAATGGCCTGGTACTCAGGGCTCTATTGTTACCATCAGGTCCTAATGGCCTGATACTCAGGGCTCTATTGTTACCATCAGGTCCTAATGACCTGGTACTCAGGGCTCTATTGTTACCATCAGGTCCCAATGGCCTGATACTCAGGGCTCTATTGTCCCTCTAACCACTAACATCAATGGAAAATCACATCAAACAGTTGTCATCAGANCAATGGAAAATCACATCAAACAGTTGTCATCAGAACAGTAGGTCTATCATACTTTTAAGGCAGTGTAAAACATGGTTGTGGTGGATGCTGTTTTAAAGCCTAACACAACGAAATGGACAGCGCTTTCTACGGTGATGATTCAATCAAAATGCTTATGAGCCCAAGCCTGAAAAAACCCTGAWTTAGAATGATGGTTGTGCCGTTATACAATACATTGCCTACCGCATATTATCCATGGAAGAAAAACGTAAAACAAAACTGATTTAAGATGTCTTTGGTACATACTTGGTCTAACCTATACTCCAAAAGTAAACAAACTCAAGTAATCGCAGTTGAGTGTGGACTTTATTATTATGCATACTGGATGGACTGGTTACCTTATGCTACACCCCAAACGTTCTATCCATGAGTCTGGGAGAGGTCATATAGCCCTAGGCGATGCTGTTGCTTCATTGATTATGCAGGGCGGCTTACAGTTTGCCTACAGTTAGTGAATTTGCATTTGATTTTGAATATCCTAGTAATCAGGATTTGTTTCATATTTTCGTAATGAAGTGAGTGACACATTACCTTCATCTGTGCAGAATATCTCACCACCATGCATTTCCATCTCCTCTCTCTCCTATATTCCTTTCTTCAGTGCGTAGACGGGCTGTCAACAGTTTAGTGAAATATGTGTCGTTGCGAAAACGTTACTATTGATGTTCAGGAACAGATTTCACTTGTCTCCCAAATTAAGCACTGGGTAGGTACAGGYACGAGGTCTGAGAGCCCATGGCATGRAAATGTATAAAAAAAGAAAAACCTTATTTACWTAAGTATTCAGACCCTTTGCTATGAGACTCAAAATTGAGCTCKGGTGCATCCTGTTTCCATTGATCATCCTTGATGTTTCTACAYCTTGATTGGAGTCCACCCYTGGTAAATTCAATTGATTGGACATGATCTGGAAAGGCACACACCTGTCTATATAAGGTCCCACAGTTGACAGTGCATGTCAGAGCAAAATACAAGCCATGAGGTTGAAGGAWTTGTCTGTAGAGCTCTGAGACAGGATTGTGTCAAGGCACATATCTGGGGAAGGGTACCAACACATTTCTGCAGCATTGAAGGTTCCCCAAGAACACAGTGGCCTCCATCATTCTTCAGTGGAAGARGTTTGGAACCACCAAGACTCTTCCTAGAGCTGGCCGCCTGGCCAAACTGAGCAATTGGGGGAGAGAAGGGCCTTGGTCAGGGAGGTGACCAAGAAACCGGTGGTCACTCTGACAGAGCTCCAGAGTTCCTCTGTTGAGATGTGACAACTTTCAAGAAGGACAACCATCTCTGCAGCACTCCACCAACCAYGCCTTTATTGTAGAGTGGCCAGACGAAAGATACTCCTGAGTATAAGACACACGATAGCCCACTTGGAGTTTTCCAAAAGGCACCTAAAGGACTCAGYCCATGAGAAACATGATTCTCTGGTCTGAATAAAAAKCAAGATTGAACTCTTTCGCCMGAATGRGTRTGGAGGAAACCTGGCACCATGCCTACGGTGAAGCATGGTGGTGGCAGCATCATGCTGTGGGGATGTTCTTCAGTGTAGGCGGTCATTGTAAATAAGAATTTGTTCGTAACTGACTTGCCTGGTTAAATAAAGGTTAAGTAAATAAAAAATAAAAAGTGGCAGGGAATGGGAGACTAGTCAGGGTCAAGGGAATGATGAACGAAGCAAAGTACAGTGAGAGCCTTGATGAAAACCTGCTCCAGAGCGCTCAGAACCTCAGACTGGGGCGAAGGTTCACCTTCCAACAGGACAGCGATCCTAAGCACACAGCCAAGACAATGCTGGAGTGGCTTCGGGACAAGTATCTGAATGTCCTCGAGTGGCCCAGCCAGAGCCCGGACTTGAACCCGATCGAACATCTCTGGAGAGGCCTGAAAATAGCTGTGCAGCGACGCTCCCCATCCACCTGACAGAGCTTGAGAGGATCTGCATAGAAGAATGGTAGAAACTCCCCAAATACAGGTGTGCCAAGCTTGTAGCGTCATACCCAAGAAGACTTGAGGCTGTAATTGCTGCCAAAGGTGCTTCAACAAAGTGCTCAGGAAAGAGTCTGAATAATTATGTAAATGTTATATTTAAGTTTTGCATTTTTTATAAATGTGCAAAAATGTTTTGTCATTATGGGGTATTGTGTGTAGATGGATGAGCGAGAAATAAACCCGATTTAATCAATTTTAGAATAAGTCTGTAACATAACAAAATGTGGGAAAAGTCAAGGGGTCTGAATATTTTCTGAATGCACTGTACAGAGGACATGTGTTTTTTTCTCCTGTCCCTGTTCCTGCCCATTTAATAATGGTCATTCTAAATCAAAACGAATTGTTCATATTAGTGAAGACAAGATTAAATTGAGAATAGTCTGATGGGTGAAAATATGATCACTTGATGAGAGAACAGCTGTGCAGCCTGAGGCGAGGAACGGAGCGGAAGCTTTTTCTTTTTGCTACTTGCCCAAATCCTCAATAGACTGTAGTCGCACCATGCAGCCCATATATGTTTTGATTTCTAAGACATTCTGAGGTTTGTATCATTCACAACTAAAGTTGCCAAATAACTCTAAATCTAGAAAGTAGGACCTTTGTTGATTTTACATGACGGGACAAGGGCAAAGGGTATGTAACATTTCTGGTATCTTTTATTTCAGCTCATGAAACATGGMGCCAACACTTTACATGTTGCGTTTTCTATTTTGGTTCAGTATAGATGTTCCAAAGGCACGCATCAGCGGCTTGTATGTGGGGAGGCCTGGAGATGCTAAACGTGTTAATGCTAATTAACGATCAGTTACCGTGAGGCCGGCAGTCTTTTGCATGACAATAACCGGCTGACATAATGTAATGACCGCCACAGCCCTAATTGAAGTGCTCTCCCTGTGTCACCCTTGCTTAGCCTTTTCGTTACACATCCCTCTATCCATCATCCGTCTCTCCTCCCTCTCACACCCTCTGATCCCTCGTTCCGGTCATCTTTCCATTCGGCTGGTCACCTTTTTATCTCAGTATGACATCACTCTCCTATTTAATACCATCTATTGCCATAGCGATGGCTCCTGGCAACCCCTGCTGTGTGTGTGTATGTGTGTGAAGTCTGTTGTCTGTGCGTCCTATTGTAGTGGGTTAGTCAGCACTCCTGGGAAATTGACATGGATGCAATTAAGAGGTTATTGAGCTGATGTGTTACAGCACTGGCAGTTTGACACATACAACGGTGGTGCTTTGAATATTTTAGCTCTGTTGTCCTGCTCTCTCAGTGACGTGGGCAGTAATCCGGGACTGAAGCAGACAGGAAGCAAAGGAAATCACATGGTTCAGTTTCTCTTCAGACACCCATGCTCTGACTGCAAGGCCAACTCTGCAGAGAGTCTGCAAACCACCTCCGCCCCACATACACACACTTGGAGCAGGCCCCCCCCCCCCAAACATGGCCCCTTCCTGCTCCTGAGACCCCCATTTCCTTACTCAACTACCAGAAATCTCTTGTTCAGTCTTTCTTTCCCCTCTACTTTGTACATTCTTGGGTTTTTATCAGACATCTGATAATCTGACATCTTTTGGGGTTTTAGGCTGGGTTTCTGTACAGCACTTTGTGACATCCGCTGATGTAAGAAGGACTTTATAAATACATTTGATTGATTGATCTGCTCAGCACTGTATCCCTTTCTCTCGTTCACTTTTCTCTTTTTCCTGCCTCTTATCTTTAACTTTCCAGCTCCAGTTTTTTCCCACCCTTTCTTCCTCTTTTCCAAATCATTTATTATCAGGAATGAGGAAGCTAATCCATAGGGAGGTTGTCATGTTGTAAGACTGTGTGAGCATTGAGACTCATTCTGCACACACACACACACACACACACACACACACACACACACACACACACACACACACACACGTCAATCACAGCAGTTCGATGGGAGAGATAAATAGGCCTATAAGATCAGGAAGCCAGGTTGATGGAGGAAGACTCTGCCTCTTGCAAGGCATAAATCATTATTAATACAAAGCCCTTAGAATAGGACAGGATTGATTTTGCTTGACTATTTATTCGTCAGACTCATTGACTCTCCCTCAGGCCTTGTGTACCAGCATTGCCAGTCTTCTCCTAATTAGTCTCCAGCTGTCTTCTGCCTTGATAATGATGGGGGAGGGGATGAGACAGGAGAGAGCAGGGCGGTGGGGGTGTTGGTGGATGGGGTATCCCCCAACCCGGCCCTGCAGAGGGAGACCAGATCCTCCACCATGCTGTGTGTGTTTGAACTGGGGGGGGGTAATGGGCCGTGAAACTGGGCCATGTGTCTCCGACACGGGATCGGGCCTCTCCTGGGACACCACGTGCCCCCAAACATAACTCCGCCCCTCACCCGTCCATCCAGTCAGTGCACAGACTTACTCTACGCACAGTACTTCTTACAGAGGTGCTTAGAAAGGACTGAGATTGTTTGTTAAATTAAAACCCAAGCATAGAAGAGTGCATTCATCTAATCTTCTCTCCAAGATGGCACAGCATTTGTTTGTGTCATCATCCATTAGAATCTTGGCTGTATTGACTCAAATACTCATCATTCACTTTACTTATGAAACTCATATGAGTGTGTTTCCTACATTGCATCATGGTGTCCATACAGCTGTTTATGGTGTTTCTAGCGTGTGTTCCGGCTCTCTGCATGAGGACCGTTAATCGATGGTTTATCTCACCGAGACGCCTACTCTCTGTCTTATGAGCTCCCTCTTCCCTCCTTATCCAATTAGGCTGTCTGGTTAACGGGGTGAGGGAGGGGGTGAGATGGGATTAGCCAGGAATCTGCCCTCCCTAATCCTTCCTTTGTCCTCCCTCGGATCAGACTCGTAACCCTTGTTTGTTTGTCTGTCTGTCAAGCAGTCATGCTCCCTTGTTCAACCCCTCCCTGTCCCCTATACTCATCTCCCCTTTGCTCAAATCAAAATCAATGTTTATCGGTCGTATACACAGATTTGCGGATGTTATTGCAGGGAAATGCTTGTGTTTCTAGCTCCAACAGTGCAGTAACACCTAGCAATGAAACATTCTGACCCCTTGACACCCCCCCCCCCCCCTTGCCTTCAGGACAGCTGTCAGTTTGTCTGGGCATGGACTCTACAAGGTGTCGAATGCGTTCCATAGCGATGCTGGCCAATTGTGATGTCTCGTCATGCAAAGAGCATAATGTTTTGTACACTCAGTGTATATCTTATAGTTGTCCCTTCTGAATGTGCTCTCTCCTGCTCCATGTAGGCCATAATCCCCTGCGCGAGGCCTACTCGATGTCCTGCATCCCCAACGGCAGCTCCAGCAGCCGTAAGCCCAGCCATAGAGACCGAGAGAGCTCCACAGTGTCCGTCGCCAGGAAGGATACCTTCTCCTCAGCAGCCAAGAGGTACTGTACCACACATACGCACACACACACACACACACACACACACACACACACACACACACACACACACACACTTCCCATTCAAAAACAGTCATTGCTCAACTCTAGACCTGCTCATATCAGATCGGCAGCCATTGCCTGTGTTGACATGAGGTTTTGCTCTGAAACGCCACATTCATCTCATTTGTCAACCTGTTTTAATGTGTTTAATGTGTCAACCTGTTTTAATGTTCATCACGTGTTTAACTTTCTACCTTCCAGCTTGCAGTGATTCAACAGAATAAAGCTTGTAAATTTACCCTGGTTCTTTCAGGACTTTAATGTTGTGATGGGATACCTGTCACAGCCTGTATGTACGCCTATGGCTAAGCATTGCTGAGCACTTCCTCAATGACTAACTAGACATTAATCAAATATGCTGAGTCGGCTTTGCACTGCCTATTGAGGAAGTCGGGGCTTTACAAGTCTTCGCAGTAGTGAAGTTGCTCGCATAGGCACAGAGTTAGGACCAGCTTGTCCTCTTAGAATTGTTTCTGTCCCCCTGTCTTCACTGGTTGTGTCCCCCTGTTTTGTTAATCCCCTGGTTGTCTCCACAGCGGTCAGACAGCAGAGAGGAAAAAGGACACCCCTCCGATGGAGGGCATCAAGGAGAAGCAGGAGGGGCCCTCCCAGCCCAACCAGGCTAACGATAAAGCCCCCCCTGCCAGCCCCATGCAGTCCTCGCCGTCCCCCTCCAGCTCCAGCCACCCCCTCTCCCCACACCCCCCTCAGTCCCAAAGGCAGGCCCTGGAGAGCAAGGGCACTTCCCCAGCCAAAAGGTTCCMCCGACGCACACTTTGATCTCCCTTACCAACCCAATGCTCTGCCGACACTCTGAACGCTCTTGCCCCTAGCTTACCTTTCACTGTGGGCGGGGTTGGCCTGCTTCTCAGATCACTCACATTATTAACCGCCTCCCGTCTGTCGCCGTCTCTCACCTGTACGTTCAGCTATCTTTCCACGTACAGACTCCGCCACTGCAGACCTTCGCTTCTCGACCTGCTCTCAACACTACTTTTTTCCTTTTAGGCGACTTGTAGCACAGCCCTTTCATTCAGACGAGACGAGAGGAAAGTAGAAGAGAGGAGTGGAACGGTTTGCAGATGTCCCTTCTGCACTCATCCGCAACAGTGTGAGGCCTCTCACTGTGTCGTTAGGAATAGGAGAGGCCCTGTCTGTCATGTGCCAGCTGTGAGCATTGAGACTCATTGAGCATTGAGACTCATTCTGCACACACACACACACACACACACACACACACACACACACACACACACACACACGCTCCAGCCCACAGATCGACTGCACTCACTAATCAAAGCACTGGTCAGCCTCACACTCATGGCCCATGCCATAGATCAACATCAATTATTCTCAGAAACATTGAAAATCAATTCAGTTTCACAAAGAGCACCCCTGTGACACATCCCTGCTCATTAGACGAGGCAGTATCAGGTTATTAGTCAGGACCGCTGACGTGCCAGACACATTTCGCTGGAAAACTCATCTGCTAGCAATTGTGCGTGTGTCCACCCAATATGAAATGGACCAGGCTTCTGAGCAGCGCAGTGCACATGCTGGGCAGGAGAGGCATGCGAGTATTATAGGGTGGTTTTTACCTATTAAATGGTCCCTTTCCAATCTAACCAGAGGAATGGATAGCATGGGAGTCTCAAACAGGCTTGAATTCACACTCACTTAGCTAGAATAAAGTCTTGAGATGTAGTGAGTGTACCATTCAGGGCTTTTAACCAACGTTACGTATGTGCTGTATAGCAATGATACTATACCACAGTCGTGGGACTGTTAGCTTTCCTCTCGCTCGCCCCTCACTCCTCTCCTGAGGGCCCCAGCAGGCTGGTGCTGGGGTCTATGCGTTTAACCCTGTGTGTGCTCTTCTTGCCCTCCCCAGGCCTTTGTGTGTGTGTGTGCGCGCACGTGTTTGTGGTGGGGTTATGGATCACTTCTGTTCAGTCTAGGCTGTTCTTTTCCTGTCAAATTCCACGCAGGCAGTTAAAATCAGCAGAGGATCCCTAGGTGTCTTTCCCTCGCCGTCCCTGTCTCTCCGTCTCCAGGGAGGCGTCTCCAACCGTCTCTTCAGTTGGTAGAGCATAGCGCTTGTAGTGGGTTTGATTCCCGGGACCACCCGTATGTAAAATGTATGCACGCATGTCTGTAAGTCTCTTTTGATCAAATCGGCTGCTAAATCACGTATATTGTGTTGTAGATAAGGACAGAGTACAGACTCTGTAAAAGTGGCGGTGTAACGCATCATTAAACCACCCCTCCCCCCAACCGTCTGCCCCTCAGCGTCACGACTGCCCCCTGGAGGTTGAGCAGCCGCCACGCAGAGGTGATCCAAAACATTACGTCTCGCAAATAACCCTTCCGTCTCACAGCTTCGCACGAGGAGTGGTATTCTTCACTCTCTCTCTTTCTTCTCTTCTCGAGCCATTCTCCAAAACCTTTCATTCTGCAATGTTACCCAACCTCCTCCTCCTCTAACTTCACGCTTGCAGTGTGGTTCTTAACATTTCGGCCTTCTCTGTCTCCTGAACCCTGGGGCTTGAGTTGGACGGCCAGCCAATGTGTACTAACCTGTGCTTGGGGTGCAGTGATTGTAGCACTGAGGGGTTGCGTAATGCGTACTGCTCACCTGGGTGGCTCTTTGAGGCACAATATCTCTGTGTGTGTGTGTGTTTGTGCGCTTCAGGTCCAGATTAACCCAACAGGAGGGTTGCCATGGGTGAAATGAATGTTCATTAAGGGTACAGAGTTTTTCCTTGTCAGGTTTACATGGTGGCCTGGTCAAGTTTAAACTCTGGGCCGTAACTATAATGTAGATTGCAAAAAATAACACAGTTATGCACTTTTTCCAGTTGAACATATCGAAAATTAGTAATAATAGCCAATTCAAAGCAGTCTCCCTTATCACCATGGCACTTCTCCATACTCCTTATTTTCTCTCTGTCTAGCTAACTCTCTTCCTCTCTTGATCCATCTGTGTGGTATACACCTGTTTTGTTTTTCATGTGCGTTCCTCCGTGTGTGTAGGGGTCACAGTGCGAAGCGGGGCACGGGGATAGAGCGTTCTCAGAGCAGCACGTGGGAGAGTGGCGAGGAGAGCAGGAACAAACTGGTGAAGGCTGCTTCCACCTCCAAGCTGCTGGCCAAGGTGGTGAAGAACGCAGACAAGTGAGTGGCTGATGGGACCCACCTTCGCAACTCTTATACAGTGTAAACGTCTGTGTGGCAGTGTAATCCAGATACAGTGGTACATCAGAATTGAATTCTGCTTCTGTTTTGAATTAAGAGCTGAAACTGGCCTGCATTCGTGTTATGGGGTATATGAGAGTACTGTACCTTTCAGACATGACACTATCCTCGAGTCACTATGACAACCCCTTAATTCCCTATATTGTTTTCATCCAAAGTCCCTCCCTAATATAGGATGCTGCTAAATTGACCCAACTGTCAGACTGTCAACCTGTCACTTTGTTTTTGTCGACACAAGTCACGGGCTGACCTAATTGCTATTTCTCCATTCTCTTCCAGGCATAAAGACCCAGTGATCAGCCAAGGTGAACACACTCCCATATCGTTTACTGTCTTTTCCATGTAAACAATCCACCACCAGATAATGGAACCACTAGACCTATGCACTGTAGTATAGCCACATACTTGGCACTTTTTGGAACAATTGGAACTTTGTACAATATGATAGAAAGTAAACTAAAGTATGTTCTCATTGGCCTTTATGAAAATGCCACACTGTAGTATTTCTGTTTTAGAGTGCCTCTTGTGGCTCTTTCCAACGTGTCCTTATCCTATTGTGTCGACCCAACTAGTCAGCTAGTCAGCGTTGTCTTCTTCAGATCATTCATCTTCGCCCCCGTGTACTGTCATTGTGTGCGTGTGTGTTTTGAGTGATGTTGTTTCTGTCTCATGACCAGCCAAAATGTCAACCCGTGAGAAAAACAGCCAAGCCGGTAAGTTGACAACAGAGAGCGAGAGCTAGCAGCCTGGGAGCGAGCGCTTCTCAACCCTCCGCTTTTTTCGGCTGATTTACCTCTTCCTCTATCTATCTTTCTTTGCCGCTCCCTTCATCGGGTCAAGTGCAGACATGATCTTTCTCTCCCCTCTGCACCCTCACCCGCCTATTTCTCTCCATCTTTCTCTGTCCTCTATCACTCCCATCAAATTACAGAATACCCCCCCCCCCCCCCCCCCCCCATACCTTCTCACCCTCCTCCATGCCATTGTCCTCAGGCGATGCCCAGCCTAAATAAAGGGCATAGCTTTGCCAGTATGCCACGCCCCACTGTGCCCCGTTGCCACTTAACATAGTGTCGTCCGGCTAAAAGTGTCCTTCTCTTGGCTCAGGCAGGTCATGTGAGGAATGTGGTTGGTTCCGAGATGGCTGGGCGGGGCGCTAGCTAACTCGATTAGCTCCACAGACAGACCGACACTTAGGACTAAAATTCAGCTAATTCGGGCCTTTTACCAGCATTAATTGACACAGATATAGAGGGGGAACCATCAGTTAAATAAGAATATTGCAGACCATGGCTACACTTATTTGTGTCCACAAGGCACTTATTTGTGCCCCTTTGTTCCAGTAAATGCTAGCTAGTCATAGCTACGTAATTCCTGTGATGGTTTCTGAACCTTCAGTGCTGGGATCTACTGTATCCTCCCCCTCAATTTGAGAAAACTGGAAGAAAGCCCTCACTATTTTATGAGCAATGTTGAAATTCTGTGCCTCTCCACCAAATCTCCCTCTCCCCCTATTGTCTTCTCACTTGGAGAGTAGAGCCCTAACCCCACAGAGCTGGAAGAGCGGACGAGGGAAACGCACACATTCCACTGATCCCAGTCTCCCACAAATCTTACCTCCCCCCTCTTTTTGCTCTCTCTCTTCCTCCTCTTCTCTTCGTTCTTCTATGCCCCTATCACGTTTTCTTATTTCAGCTGGGTTTGGTGTTGCTGACTCACTGCTTTGCGCCGGTGCACGGCACCCAACGCTTCTCTCAGTCTGTCCATGTCTGTCTCCTCGTCTGTCTGTACAGTATCTCATCCCTCGACGAGTGGAAAGCATGTGCAGCACACTAACTGAACAGTATATACAATAATAATACAAAAAATAAATCGACCAAACTCATAAGGCATTTCTAGGCTTTTTGAGGTGTTTATGTAAAAAGAAAAAGTGTTCTCAAACCAAGTGATTATGTGTGCCGGTGGGGAGGGTGGTGAGCAGTCAGGCTGCTGAAATTCTTCTGTTAATGGACTAAACTCATGTCATACAGTCTCGGTCTCATGACATATTAACCTTTATTACCTTAACAGGGTTTTCTTGTGTGAGAAATACTACCCCAACCTGGGTACAAATACTTATTTGAGTGTTTGCTCTCGCCTGTCTGAATACTTAAAAAGTATTTTCAGTCATTTCTGATWGTATTTGAACCCAGGCCTGCCCCTGCTAGTATGTTTACCCCGTGCCGATACTGAATGTTGAATGTGTGTGCAAAAGCATGGGTTTAGTATCCAACAGATCTCCTCTGTATATAACAAGTCAAAATGGCGATCGTGATTTAGCAAGCTAGCGACTTTCTTTTGTCGGTCTCCTCCGCAGAGGGAGACTACATCAAGATGTTCATGCGAGGTCGACCCATCACCATGTTCATCCCCGCGGACGTGGAGAACTACGAGGACGTGCGCACAGAGCTTCCTCCAGAGAGACTCAAACTGGAGTGGGTGTATCCTTTCGTCTCAGCAGGGCCTGGTCCCGCACGCTCTCACTCTGTATGTCCCTGACCTCGGCCCTTCTGTTGTCTGTCTGTGGAGCAAAGCAAAATGGTGGATGTCTTCTAGGTCTTCACTTTCACCTTTCCAGTTGTTTTCACATTGCAGATGAAGAAAAGGAGACTGGTAGAATGAGCCAGTTATACTATTACGAGGTCCCGTTTGAGGTCTCTTGTGTTTCCCCCAATGGGTTTCCTTCTGAGTGTTCTGTTGCGTTTCCTTGACTCCCAATGCCAGGTATGGCTACAGGGGGAAAGACTGCCGAGCCAACGTGTACCTGCTCCCGACAGGGGAGAGTGTTTACTTTATTGCCTCTGTGGTAGTGCTCTTCAACTATGAGGAGAGGACACAGCGGCACTACCTCGGCCACACAGACAGTGTCAAATGGTGAGCTGGTATCCTGTTCTACTGTCGTTTTGTTTTGTTTTGTATTTATTGTTTTACACAAAACGGTGAGTTGGTGGCAACTGAGGGTTTTGGTCAGACTTGGTTGTGTAGTATGGTGTTGATTTCATACGGTAACCTACGCAGTACCATGGGCTGTGTATCGTGGAGATAGTAGATAAGATACACTAGATACAGAAGGTAGTATAATATGTCCCCAAGTGTCTGAATACTGTATATAACACTTCATACAAAACCTTTCATCCGGATTAAGCAAATACTTGTCACAGACACAATGGTTCCTACACTAACCGCCGTGTAACTGACATCTCCCGCTCAACTGTCTCCGGCTTCCATCCACTCAGGAGCCTCTTAAGATCAACATACTATGCAAATGAGATGTAAATGTCTTCTGTTTAGGTGAGCGAGAAGTGGGAGAGTCAAATGAGTCTGTGAGATAGCGGCGTGCTGACTCAGACCTGTATTATGTTTGAAACGATACGCCTCACTTCTTCCCACCAGGCCGTGGGCCAGACATGCACACAGGCCTGCTCAGTCAAACAGCTACCTCTCATCTAGCTTCGTTTCACACCTGACATACTCCACTTATTACTACGGATTGTTGCTGACTGTAGGTGTTTTCAGTAGGGGAGGTAGTTTCCTACGCACCAGACACGTTTCATTGTTTTTTGATCTCGTTCTCTTTGTGTCTCTCTCAGCCTTGCTGTTCACCCTGATAAGATCCGCATTGCCACGGGACAGATTGCAGGAGTGGATAAGGATGGGCGGGTGAGTCACTGTCCCACCTCCTCAGCCATTCCTCACCCCTCAACTTTCTGCTAGCCAAATCCTTTAATAATATGATCGGCGGTGTGACATTTCATGTTTGTTCAACCTGTTTTCTTCCCCGTCATACATCCACACAGGCACAGACACAACTGGGCAAGTCACAGGGCTTCAAATGTCACCTAGGTGACACCAAGGGGGTTTCCAAGGAACTTAAAGGAAAACTCCACCCCAAAAACGATATTTTGGTATTTGTTTTGTTAGTCCGTTGTGGACATAGTCCCAAAATGGTTTGCTTGTCTGCATTCAAGTTTTCAAGATATGTATCATATGATCTAAAACGCGTCATACGGGGAGGATTTCTGTATTTTTGTATTTTGAAACGTACATATCTTGAAAACTTGAATGCAGACAAGCAAAACATTTTGGGACTATGTCAACAACGGACTAACGGAACAAATAGCAAAATAAGTGAGAGTTTTCCTTTAAGTCGTCTTATACCAGCCTGCCAAATACAGAATGACAAGTCTCTCTGTGGTTATATTTAAAAGCATAATCCTTGTTTGCACAATGTCTCTTCTTGTGTACAGTATGAGTATTTCTGCTTGCGTTGCACAATCAGGCTCACTCATGTCTTTGACAGGCACATCCAGACACCGGTGCCTCATATTTACTCAAGCATACCAATAATCCATACTCTAACGCAACTCATTATATTTAAGCTCTCTGGTTGCAAACATGTCAAACTGGCTCTAACCTCCCTCGAAATGAGTCCGTAYAAGAGGATCCTGTCTGTCAGTGAGKCAGATATTGTACAACTTACTGACTATAACTGTTGAATGCTTTCTCAAGTCTTCAAAATGGCTTCCTTTCCTCACCTCCTTCGCTTTTCCCTTAATGATCACTGATGTTTAGAGGATGCGATAGGTAAAAAGCAATTGGGTGGGATTCAATCTAGTTATTTTGTCTACCAGTGCTTGTGAAGACGAGGAGACAAGCAAAGGAAGTTGGAAAAGAGTATCGCGACCCAACCGAGACACAGACATGCACGTTTCTGGTTAGGGAACACAGTGAAAAGCTGAGAGCCGGTCAAATGTTGTGTTAGCCTCTCCTCATCTGCCACTGATTGTGAAGGGAAGGAAACAAGGAAAGGATGCTGTCAAGAAGAATACACTGTAAATGCAACCATAGGGTCTGAGTTTGGCTACGCTGAGAGTTCAATGACGTGTGTGTTCTCTTCTTCTCCCCCTGCAGCCACTGCAGCCCCATGTGAGAGTGTGGGATTCGGTCAGCCTGTCCACCCTGCAGGTCATCGGCCTGGGCACCTTCGAGAGAGGGGTGGGCTCCCTGGCCTTCTCCAAAGCGGTGGGCAACCCTAGCACCACTCCTAACACCTCTAATGATATATATCCAGGACGTTTTAGTCATTATGGGAAATATGGGTACTATAGTGTAGTAATTCATGTGAGACCCCATCCTGGGAAGTGTACAGATCCTACATATTAGAGTTCAACGTAATCACATCGCAGCCAGTGGTTAGTGGGTCTAGATGTTCTAGAATCAGGTATGGGGTTCTAGGTGCTGTGTGTTTCTGAACCGAGCCCTTTCGTGATCAAGCTCGCGGGTCCCGAGTGGTGGTGTCGTGGTGGTGTTGAGCACCTCATATGCTCTCTAATCAGTAGTAGTTTACCGTTACTATTCTCTCCCTGTCTTCCGTTAGCACATTCCAGAACTCTGCTTTTACTGTCTGGCTCCCTTCACAAGCGAACTACGCACGCACACACTCACACACATACGCCATGACCCATTTCCATAAAAACGAGCACACACACACACACACACACACACACACACACACACACACACACACACACACACACACACACACACGCATTCTAGGCTAAGTGAATCATTATCCTCTTATGCTATCAGAGGTCTAGCTAAGCAGTGGATTTGCTTTATTAAAGATGAGTACATCCCGAACGAAGGATGATGACACATCATCGTATGTCGTTGCTGATACCATTTGCCAAGTCGACTTAATGGCTAACCGCTTAGAAGTTTATTGGTTATTCCTGCTAGCTTTATGGCCATTTATGCAAGAGGTTGATTCATGTTTAGAATTTTCCATGCCCTCTCATCGACCTACAGTATATAACAGTTAATACGCACTATCAAAGAATAGCAGGCATAAACTGGAATTATGTTATGGCAGATTTATTGAATTGCAGACAATAGGATCTGTGTTTCATACAAGCTTTACTGACATGAAGACACCTTGCTTCCTCCTGGGTGTCTCCTACAGGACTCGGGCACACACCTGGCGGTGATTGATGATTGTAACGACCACATGTTGACTGTCTGGGACTGGCAGAAGAAATCCAAGATCGCTGAAATCAAGGTCAGAGATACCTGGGGTGTTTTATACTGTGTAATTCTGCGTAAAATACGTAAATCATTGCCTTTTGACGATTGGGTTATAAAAAGGGATCTTCTTTTTAACTGTATATMATCTCCGTTTCACCTTCTCTAGTCTACAAATGAGGTGGTGCTTGCGGTAGAGTTCCACCCTACTGATGCCAACACCATAGTAACCTGTGGCAAGTCCCARATCTTCTTCTGGACCTGGGCTGGRACCTCYCTGGCACGCAAGCAGGGCATCTTCGGGGTGAGGACACACACCMTAATACTCTTTAAAAAGGACTTGTAAAGTACTTCACTTGTTCAGGACTTAAAAGCGTGTAAAGATCTGCTTGAGCCAAGCAAAACAGAGAAGTGCACTTAACGGTTGTTTTTACACATTGGCGTCACAACAACCGTGTCACCTTAAGTGCCTTGAATAATGATGTGATGACAGAAAATGATGTATCCTTTACGTAATTTAACATTACCCATACACGTACACCTGCTCTTTCTCTAGTCTCCCTTAAACACATCCACAATGCAATTATTACGAAATAACTCGTTCAACTTCTCTTCCTGCTCAGAAATATGAAAAACCCAAGTTTGTTCAGTGTCTGGCCTTCCTCAACAACGGGGACATCCTGACGGGAGACTCTGGAGGCATCATGTTGATATGGAGCAGGAGCACAGTGGAGCCGACCCCAGGGAAGGGACCCAAAGGTACACTACACACCTTGTATACCTTCTAGCTTACACTACCTTAAAGGCCCAGTGCAGTCAAAAATGTGATTTTTCTGTGTTTTATATATATTTCCACACTATGAGTTTGGAATAATACTGTGAAATGCCCTTTTAGTGTAATAACTGTTTGAAAAGACTGCCTGAAATGTCATTCTGTTTTGGTGACATGGAGTTGTGGCCTGCCTGGTGACATCACCAGGCGGTAAATTAGTTAATAGTAACAGACCAATAAGAAAGAGTAACAAACTTCTCTGCCAATAACGGCTAGTCTTCAGTTTCCCCCTCCCCACTCGAACCACTCCCAAACAGTCCTAGCTAAATTCTTGCTTGAGAAATTGCTCTTTGCTAAGAAGCTATTTATGTTTATCATTGTAATAAAATAGAAATAAATCCCAGTAAAGTACTGAATTGTTACCCATAAATGATTTGATATTGAGATAAAAATGGCTGCATTGGACCTTTAAACCTCACAAACAGGCCTCTAGACCTAATGAAGCCAACCTCTAGTGGAGCCAGCACCTTACACAATACAATGTACTTTATACCTCACACAATCCCTTCACCCGCCCGTATAGTGCTACTGATGGCACAGTTGTTTGGACCATGGTGCTGTCCCTCATGATCCACGTATATATGAATATTTGTGTGTTAAACTTAGTCACTTTGGGTAAACCGTCTGACCGTATCAGACATACCCAAATGAGTAATCCCAAGCGCTTACCTTCTCAGTGAGTCTCAAAGACACAGAGAAGAGCAACTGAAAGAGGCGATTCGAGACCGGTGAAAAGAAAACCGCCTCGAAGGAGACACGGGAAGACACAGAAAGAGAAAGACGGGGAAGAAAAGTAGAAAGAAAAGTGGAGCAGAGAAGAGGAATAGTGGGTGTGATTGTTGGCAGGCCAGAGTGCCTGGGGGGGACGGTGTTGGGGTTTTGAGCAGTAATGGTTTTGCTTGGCATGCTACAGAACTGGATGAACAGAACTTTGGCCAGATGCCAGGGATAAACTGTTCATCTCTTTATTTACCTGCTCTGCTCAAGTTGCTGTGGTGGAGCTGGGCCACAGTGCCCCCTGCTGGTTAGATGGTGGGAGTGTTTGTGTGTGTGCATCTGCTTGAGCGTGCATGTGTGAACGCTTGTGTGCGTGTGTGTCCACATCTGTCTGAGCTCTGCAGGGATGGAGGTCATGCCAATGTGGGGGAGCAGAAGCGATACAGAGACAGAAACGCCATCTGATGCATATTCATTCTAACACATACCCTCCSTCTGCCACTCAATATTACCTCCATTGAGAATTCCACTGCCTCAGGTTCAGTCTGGCTAGCCTTGAGGAATGGGCCTCTTGCTGTGCATCTGTCTGTGTTATTAGCATAGAATTTAGTATTATTACAGGAGGAGTGATAATCTGCAAGTACACTACAAAAGTATGTGGACACCTGCTCGTCAAGCATTATTATGGAGTTGGTCCCCCTTTGCTGCTATAACAGCCTCCACTCTTCTGGGAAGGCTTTCCACTAGATGTTGGAACATTGCTGCGGCGACTTGCTTCCATTCAGCCTCAAGAGCATTAGTGAGGTTGGGCACTTATGTTGGGCAATTAGGCCTGGCTCTCAGTCTGCCTTACAATTCTTCCCAAAGGTGTTTGATTGGGTTGAAGTCAGGGCTCTGTGCAGGCCAGTCAAGTTCTTCCACACCTATCTCGACAAACCATTTCTGTATTGACCTCGCTTTGTGCACAGGGGCATTGTCATGCTGAAACAGGAAAGGGCATTCCCCAAACTGTTGCCACAAAGTTGGAATCACAGAATAGTCTAGAATGTCATTGTATGCTGTAGCATTAAGATTTCCCTTCACTGGAGCTAAGGAGCCTAAGCAGAACCATGAAAAACAGCCCCAGACATTATTCCTCCTCCACCAAACTTTACAGACGGCACTATGCATTTGGGCATTTGCTACAACACCTTGCTTGTTTCGGCAAGGAGCAACCGAGTTTTATCACGTTGTAAAGAGTCCATGTTACTGCGGAAACGGACTCAACCGCACGAATGCCCGGCCGTCCCAGCTTCAGTCAGCTGTTAGTTCCAAAAAAAATAAAAAATAATGAAACCGTTATTTTAGTTTAGTGACGTTCTTCATCCATAATCGTCAGTTACTCGATTGTACTGTAATTGTGCCACCCTACCCCCCCCCCCCCACACACACACACACACACACACACAGACACGCACTCTCTCTCTCACTTCCACCTCAAATGCTCCCCTGAGGGAACAACGAGTTGGCCTGTACCGTGGCACATAAAGTACATTAGCAAATGTCAAATATCTGTTGTATCCTATTCCCAGAAATCTCCGCTGTGAGCTGTTTTACGACCACCCACTCCCTTTCTCATTCCTCTCTCCCTCTTCTTTCCTTCTGGGCAATTCTCTTTCTCCTTTCTCTCTCTCTCTCCCCTCCCCTCCCCTCTGTTCGTTCCCCCTGTAGGTGCGTACCAGATCAGCCGTCAGATCAAGGCCCATGACGGCAGTGTGTTCACTCTGTGTCAGATGAGGAACGGGACCTTGCTGACCGGAGGGGGCAAGGACCACAAGATCATTCTTTGGGACCACGACCTCAACCCAGAGAGGGACATAGAGGTGCAGTGGGCCACACAYAACATAATGCTGCCAGTCACATACGACACAGGCACATATACACCAGTACACCATGCACAGACATATACACTTACTGATATACAGTGTATCATATATGTCAAATATCACATGTTCAATAGGATGATAAACCTAGCATTCAATGTTGATCAGATTTTGGAACTGTTTTGGGAAGATGTTTGTTATACATCTCAATGTATCTGTTCCACTGCAGGTCCCCGATCAATATGGAACCATTCGCGCTGTGGCCGAGGGCAAAGGGGAGCAGTTTCTGGTGGGCACTTCGCGTAACTTCATCCTGCGGGGGACGTTTAATGACGGTTTCCAGGTGGAAGTGCAGGTGAGAGGTTTCACTCTATGTCGCTCTCTCATCCTCTCTCTCTCTCTCTCTCTCTCTCTCTCTCTCACTGCTGACTAGCTGACCACCACCGCTAAATATTCCTGGTGTGACGCACCGGAAACATCCAGGGGGGTCAGCTACATGGCTAAAGGCATCTCAGGACTGCAGGGCCCTGCTAGATCAGCCCTGTTGTAAGGATGCCAGTGTCGGCCCCCTCACTAGCTGATTTCCCAATCGTTTCCTCCCTGTGAGGGAGAGCAGAGCGGGCGAGACGCTGCTATTTTCCAGAGAGCCCGTGTTGTATAACTGGCTTAATTTTRCCCCCAGTGATTTGAACGCTGTATAAACAGCCGGGCGGAGGTATTTCTCCCGTCTTTTGAYGGTGCCCAACTGATCCCACCCTCTTCTGTCCTCTGAGGCGCGCTAGCCCCGTGTGAAGGAGGTCATCTGAGATTTTTGGTGGTGTGTTTCCAATGGCTCAGTTGGTTTGAGCAGGGTACTTTCATTGTAAACGCTGGAGTTCTGGGTTTTGATTCCCACTTTAAATGGGCAACGTACAGAATATACAGGATATGCGTTTACTACTCAGTAGGTCGTGTCAGTTTGGTCAAAATGAAAGCATAACCCCATCAGCATTATATTCTAACCTCTGACCTTTCGCCCCAGGGTCACACAGACGAGCTATGGGGGCTGGCGTCGCACCCCTTCAAGGACCTGTTCCTAACCTGTGCCCAGGACAGGCAGGTATGCCTGTGGAACTCTGTGGACCACTCCCTGGAATGGACCAGGCTCCTGGATGTAAGAACTAATACCTCCCTTTCGGGAACTATTCTATACAGCAGATTAAGAATCCACGCTCATCCACTAACCTTTCGGTTTTATTCACAGACAAAAGTGAAATGTTGATCCAAGTTCTCCAGTTGAGATACAAACAAATCTCAAGTTAGGAATCAGGCCTTACATTTCAAACATACATTTATTTAGCGAATCTCTCTCTCCCTTGCTCTTTCGTTCTCTCAGGAGCATGGCCACTGTGCGGACTTTCACCCCAGTGGTGCTGTTGTGGCCATCGGTACTCACTCGGGAAAGTAAGTTCAGCAGAACCCCCATCTCTAACTCTGAAGCACATTAGTGTCGATCTGTCCCATCTCTCCCTCCTGCATGGGAAAAGTCCATTCTTATGAATCCTGTGCTGTTCTCTCCCCTCCCCGTGTGTCCCAGGTGGTACGCTCTGGATGCAGAGACCAGAGACCTGGTGGCCATTCACACCGACGGCAATGAGCAGCTGTCAGTCATGCGCTTCTCCGTAGGTGGGTGGAGCTGGTCTTACACCCGATCCAAACCGTGGAATTGGATTTGATGGAAGCGCTGTTCATTCAACAAACGCTTGGGGAGGATAATAGAACGCGGTGGATCATTTACCCACAATCCTGTTCACTCCCTCCTCAGATGGCACCCTGCTGGCAGTGGGATCGCATGACAACTTCATTTACCTCCACACCGTGTCGGAGAAAGGCCGCAAGTACACCAGATGCGGGAAGTGCATTGTGAGTACGGCACCATTTGTGTGTGTGTGTGTGTGTGTGCCTATATGCATGTGTGAAGATAATTGTCCTCAAAGAGACTCTGTCTTTGTCTACTGACTGTATATTTGACCTCCTCAGTGAACCTGTGATGACAGGAAAGGGAGCAGTTCAGTACCCAGCACGGGAAGAGGCCTTTAGCGTAGAAATATAGCCATAGTAAAGGCATTTCATCCAAGTGAGTTATGCAGACTGCTGTGGTGTGTTGAATGATGTGTGTGTGTGTGTGTGTGTGTGTGTGTGTGTGTGTGTGTGTGTGTATGTGTGTATGTGTGTGTGTGTGTGGGAGGCCCTAGGGAGTGCTGTCTCCTTGCAGCTGGAGAGATGGATATGATCAGTGCTTTCACAGTGTATTAATCACAGGAAAAGCAACAGGAGAGAAACCGAGAGGGAGAGAGAGAGTATGAATTATTAATACATTTTGTATTGCCTTGGCACCGGTCGGGTTGCTCCTTTTACGCCAACGAAGCTCGTTTTAATTGACTTGAATTGTTTTGAAAGGAGAGCGAGACATACACCAAGAGAAAGACGCGACCCCTGCAGGGTAGAGGTAGCTGTATACAGAGAGTGATCAGTACGAGGTGTTGTGACTCCAGTAGGTCAACTGGAGACCCACAGGGCCAGTGTGAATCACTCCACTGTTAAACACACTGTTGTTTTACACCTCCTCTGGCCTCCGCTTGGCTGCTGCTCAGTCTGCGATCTCTCTGTCTCTCTTTCAATGTTGTCTCCCTCTCTCCCTCTCTCTTTCTCTGTATGTAGTGTCTCTCACTCGTGGCTCCCGCCTCTCTCGTACTCTCTTTCTCCCCCGTTTCACTCTTCTCCCCCTCTTTCATGTCCCTCTCATTCATGTCGTCTCTCTTTTCGTCCGTCTAACTCGTTCTCCTCTCTCGCACTCTCTCGTTCTCCTCTCTCGCACTCTCTCGCTCTCTCTCTCTCTTCCCACCATGCCTGTGGAGCTCTGGTCAACTGTGCGTTGGATGCCAATGGCCCGGACCACGGTGCTCAGGTTGTGGTCACGGTCATTGCTTCTGGTGCTTGACCACTCTTGGTACCCTATTGTGGGACGAAACGTTACCAATGTTAACCCCCAGGCAACTTACCGTCCATAGCCTGGCAGCCACAGCAGAGCATGCGGCGGTATAGTGCTTTGGGTTGGGTAGTTTAATAACAGATCAGAGATCAGAAGCACAGCAGTTGCATCGGAGATGTTTGAAAAACAAGCTAGGGGTTGCATGAGAGAAAAACCAGATTCTCATTTGGTACGGTTCAAAGGCTCAGGGCTCCGGAGGGAATAAAGACATTGTGGGAAGGTTGGTTTGAGGTTTTATTGGCGTTGGCAGAGGACTGGGCCCCTGTCTGTAACCACAGCTCCACAGCAAAGCAGCGAGACACGCTGATATACAGTATAAGTATATGAATTTATTTGTAGGGAGTTCTAGGGACACATGCAAATATGTAGACGAGTCCTCTTGTTCAGATAAGGAAGTGCCTAGGATTGTGTGTATAATTAGGGAAATGCATGAAGACAGAAATACATCTAGTTTTCGTGTGTGTGTTTCGTTCGGTATGGGATTCAGATTTGTATGCGTTTGTGTGAGAAAGTGAGCTCAGCAGCTCTGGAGTGACTAGCCTTAACTTGGCACGATGTCAGAGACGTGTGTGTGTGTGTGTGTGTGTGTGTGTGTGTGTGTGTGTGTGTGTGTGTGTGTGTGTGTGTGTGTGTGTGTGTGTGTGTGTGTGTGTGTGTGTGTGTATGTGTGTGTGTGTGTGTGTGTGTGTGTGTGTGTGTGTGTGTGTGTGTGTGTGTGTGTGTATATGATTCCATGTTGTGTGTATGATATGATTGCATGTGTGTATGGGTCTGTGTGTTGGATGGAAGCCTGCAGACCTGATGGAAATCAAACAAAGTGCCAAGATAGGCAAACAGAGATTCCCTCCCTGGCTCTGAGTGTAGGGGGAGGACAGACACACACAGTGTCTCCTCCAATGGGCTGTGATGGAAGACTGGAGCTCGCTCCCAGGATAGTGCACTTAACCGCTGCGTGGGCTAGTTTCAATAAAGGCAACAATCTCCCCTGAAACGATTAGCCAAACGAAGCTAGCCCGCGCTGTACATGCTGTGCCTGTCACTAGCTCCATGAATGTACCCGTGAACTGTTTCATCTCTCCTCCTAAATCACCTACCCAGCCTTCTGACTCTGTGTGGTTTAACAGGGACATTCCAGCTACATCACACATCTTGACTGGTCCCCCGACAACAAGTTCATCATGTCCAACTCAGGAGACTACGAGATCCTCTACTGTGCGTAAACACACCTTCGAATGAGTGTCGTGTCGTAGTAAGGTTGCAGCAGCAACTACATTGTTGAAGCATGGCGCTGAATTACTGATCCACGAAGGGATGTTTAGCAATCAGACAAATACTATTTTCATTCACTTTTTCTTAAACAACCTGCGTAATAGCCAACACTGCTGTTGTGAAGTATTCCCTTAACCTATGCCCTGGTTCTATCCTCTTTGCAGGGGACATTCCAAACGGTTGCAAGTACATCCGTAACCGCTCCGAGTGTAAGGACATCGACTGGACCACCTATACCTGTGTGCTGGGCTACCATGTCTTCGGTCAGTATCTACTTGGGAAATAGGGATATGGCGGGAATGCTTTGGCTCTGTTCGTGGCTGTGCTATGCCGGATCTGTGTAGAGTGTGTTTTTATTTCCACTGCTGTGGGTGTATAAAGCCTCTGTGGGTGTGAGACCTGCTACTGAACAGAACGTGTGGTTTGGGACTCGTCCTACGCACTCTTGACTTTCTGCCTTTCCCTATTTTTTTCTTCCTCCCCCTCCCTCATTCATCCTGTCTTTCTCTGCTCTCTTTCTCAATCCGTTTTTTTTTTTTTTTTTTTCATCCGTATTACGCAAGTTTGTAACGGCGCGTAACAGCAAACGCATGTCCTTTCCATTTGAACTCTGCTACCCGAATTGACCCTGCTCTGTTTCACTACTGGTTTTGTCCCACTGCAGTACGGCGTGTCGTGGTATCTGCAGTGCTTCCATCTCTCTCTATCTCCGTCTTTATTTGTCTCCCTCCCTCTTTCTTTTTTCTCTCTCTGTCCATCTCTTTCTGTCGCTCCCCGCCCCTTTCTTCTCTCATTGTCTCGGGAGGGACAGGCCCAGAAAAAATAGAGCCCAACATCAGCCCCCGACTCCACATATTTTAGTTCTTTAGGAGGCTGGAAAAATAGTTCTCTCTCGACTTTCAGATTCCTCAGTTCTCAGCCAGTAGATTGTCCCTCGCCTAGGCTGGAACTGATAAGACCCAGGGGAATGGAGATCGCATGTGTGTGTGACGTGATCACTATTCATTTCTATGTGCCTATATCTCCCTGTGAGAGAGAGAGAAGGTAAGATAGGGAGTGTGTACTGTGCACGTTAGTGTGGATGAAGGCCCCTATAGTGTTGGTCTGCCCCCTGGTGGTATGCTTTTCACACGGCCTCACGTACTTGAACATGTGGATAGGACACGAAATCAAATCCAATTGGTTGTGTACACTTATTTTGCAGATGTTATCGCGGGTGTTGTGAAATGTTTATGTTCCTCCGACAGTGTAATAATAAAAGTAATACCTAACAATACAAAACAATACACGCAAATCCCCCAAAATGTAAGAAAGGAAATAAGAAATATACACATATTAGAATTTCAAAGTCCTGAATATAAATGTATATGATGGTGTGTGTATAGACAGTAGGGACAGTACATGAATAGAAAATCTGTGTACAGCAGTAGTTATATAGGATAACACTGGACTAGAACACAGTATTTACATATAAAGTGGGTAAAACAGTATGTAAACACTATCAAAGTGACCAGTGTTCAATGACTATGTACATATGGCAGCAGTCTCTAAGGTGCAGGGTAGAGTACCGGTTGATAGCTGGCTAGTAACAGGGGCTAAAGTTCAGGGCAGGTTTCACTGCCTATATAGCAGGGCAAAACACCATTGTGTGTGTGTGTGTGTGGTGTGTGTGGTGTGTGGTGTGTGTGTGTGTGTGTGTGTGTGTGTGTGTGTGTGTGTGTGTGTGTGTGTGTGTGTGTGTGTGTGTGTGTGTGTGTGTGTGTGTGTGTGTGTCTTCCAGGAGTGTGGCCTGAGGGTTCCGATGGTACAGACATCAACGCCCTGGATCAGGTCCCACAACAGGAAGGTGATCGCTCTGGCTGATGACTTCTGCAAATGCACCTCTTCCAGTACCCCTGCGCAAGACCAAGGTAAGCCCGGCCCTGGCCGGGCGGAGCACCAGCAGAGTCCGCTTACTGCTCAACAATACTGTACACATCTGTGGGGGGAGGACGGCTCATAATAATGGCTGGAACGGAGGCGAATGGCTGGCAATCAAATAATGGAAAGTGTGTTTGATGTAATTTATTCCATTCCACCTCGGCCATTACGTCAAGCCCGTTCTCCCCAATTAAGGTACGCCAACCTCCTGTGGTATAACATACTGTATATAGTATAGCCTACTGTAATATTAGCTTCAAATCCTAATATAATGTGCTCACATGTCTCTTCCTTCCACAGGCACCTAAGCCCAAATACAGCGCCCACAGCAGTCACGTGACCAATGTGACCTTCATGCACATACGACAGTCACCTGGTGTCCACGGCGGGAAGGATACCAGTGTCATGCAGTGGCGATCTTCTCGT